>NC_051438.1:6211270-6264941 GCF_001649575.2 Kryptolebias marmoratus
CGCAGAACCCTCAAGCTCCCAGGCCTCTGGTAGAGGACCCGATCTCAGAGGATGAAACAAAGACCACCCGCGGAGGGTGAGAAGGGAATTTTATATATATATATATATATATATATATATATATATATATATATATATATATATGTGTGTGTGTGTGTGTGTGTGTGTGTATTTCTGTCAGTAGCTGCATTGGCTCCCTTAAGAATTTTTTTTTTTCAGAAATGTTCTAGTTTTGTTTGTAATATAGAAGAAAGCATTATACATATTCTGCACTTGAGGGTCTCCTTTTACATTTATCCAAAGAGCTCACATGAACAAGTAAACAGTTTACAAAAGAAGGCTCTGAACTGCTTATTTCATCTTTAAGTTCAAGTATGATGTGTCTGACCTGCAAACAACAACACTTATGCTTTATATTGCTCACCCATTCAATGTTCAGTATGGTCATCATATCTTTTTTGATCACCTGGTTCCTTTAATTGCAAGTTCAATTGGTCAGCTCCTTCAACACTGCAGACACTTGTCTTAATGTGTTGGTATTAAGTAAATCAAACAGAACATCAGGTATGCTGAGAGAAAGTCCTTGTGAGAAATGCCTGGAAGCTATTTTAAAACCAGATGAGTCACATCAGAAATTACAGTACAGCATCACTCAGGACTCACAGGGCAAAACTATTAGTTGCACTTCCAGTCATTAGCAAAACCATTATGCTCATAAATGATGGTCGGAATAAAGGACCTGAGAAGTTTTTGGCAGTGTCTAAGTGGAAATTATAGGGTTTGAAATAACTATAAACTCAATATAATTTTTAAAGAAAGACTTGCTCATGATGGTTAACAGACTCTAATTTAGCTGGTAACTTCACTTTCCAAGAAAAGTGAAGTAATTTGATTTCACTGACAGCAAGGATTTTGGGTTACTGTACTTAACTTTTATTATCACCCACTGCTAAAAGGCAGGTAATGATGTTTTTGCTTGTGTCTGTGTTTTTTTCTGTTGTGTCAGCAGAACATCTCATTAACTAGTGGATGGAAAGAGGTTGGCTTAGCTTTGTAACACTTTGGTTTCTGTACTGCAAAAATGTGTTGACACATTTTACAACTGTACATACTCCCCTGATGTGAACTTAAACCTTGGTGTATAGTCTTCTATCATTAGGCTATTCTGTTTAGTATTTTTGTTAAGGAATTCAAATTATTTCTGGTACTCATGATGCCCTTTTGTGAATTATGGGCACAAATTCATTTTTCTGTGGAAACCATAAAGACACCTTCTTTCTCAGAGCGATATGGTGAATATTAAGAGTCTAGCAGCATAATGACTGTACGGAGCCCCCTGGGTGTTATGGGTAAAAACAATATTTGAGGTTTTAAGAAGCCATTCCCTCAGTATATGAAAACCCTCCACCACTGTAGGTGGCAATTCTGCGGAGGGAAAATGAGCTTCCTTCGTAGGGTGGCCAAGCTCATCCTCAAAGCTAGGGTGAGGAGCTTCTTTATCCAGTGGGAGCTCAAAGAAGAGACGCTCCTCCTCCCTATCAAGAGTCAGCTGAGATGATTTGGGCATGTGGTTAGGATGCTTCCTGGATGACTTCCTTTGAAGTTCTTCTGGGCATGTTCCACTGGGATGAGACCCTAGGGTAGACCCAGAACTTGGTGAAGGAATTATGTATCCTCTTTGGCCTGGGAACGCCTTGGGATCTTCCAGGTGGAGTTGGAGAATGTCGCTGGGGAGAGGAAGGTCTGGGTTTCTTTTCTGGACCTGTTGCCCCCACGACCAGCCTATGGATAAGCGATCAAAGTTAGATGCGTGGATGAATGAATAAAAGTTCCTACCATTTGTACTATTCGAGGAGCATTTCCTTTTCTGTAAGATGTGTGTATTTTTTTGTTTCGAGAAAATTGAAACCTCAACCCTTGCAGTGTATGTCTTGCCTTACCTACTATATTATCAAAAATAATTAGCACAAACATATTTTTATTATGTCAGTGCAATATGCTCATTATAGTTTGATTGATTGTCTTGACATTTGAGTAAAGTCTGCGGGCAGGTGAGAGCTGCTGAGTTAGAAACTATGAAAGCAGTCTCTAGGAAATATTAATTTCTTTTAACTTGGGAATATCGGAGTTAGCTTAATTAGGTCTGGACTGTGGTCTCTGTCTTGCTTTGCCTTCACTGCAGGTGTATGCATGTGTCAGTGATGAATGTATTGCAGATGGCCTAAGCGTGGAGTAATTACACTGTGGACACTGAAGGAAGTCTCGGACGGAGCTCACTCAGGATAAGCACACATGCAAGAAAAGAGAGAGTAGACTGGCTAGTCTACCTGAGTTGTTTTTATAAAATATATTTCTTTTTTATCAGTTTTCAGTAACTGAAAAATATCAACATAAACTACAGAGAAACGGTAGCGTGTTCACAACAGACACCAACACATGTATATACACTTTGTGCATGTAATAATAGATGTTTCACCCTAAAAACTTGGAAATGTTTAAATATCTTCACATCATCCCAAACTCTGTCCACAATACAATAACAGTAATGTCCAACAATCCAACTGCAGGGGGATGATTTTAGTCTTTTTAACTATTTGTGCAAATACAACCCATTTCAAATTTTTTAGCCCCCTCTGCGACACATCCGATTTTTTCATGACAGTGTGAACGTGACAAATCCGATTTTTCCACATACGACCCAGGTCTTTTCTGTATGTGGTACTGAATCACATACATATCTTGTTTTTCAAAGCCGGCTCAGTGTGAACGTTCATGTTGGCTGAAAGGACGGAGGTCCCTCAGGTCAAAGTCCCTCCACTCTTCATCCACACATGCCTCTGCTCAGAGGCAGCAGCCACAGCTCCAAAAGCAAAGGTCATCGTTATCATTTACACTCTTTTTCTTTTCCATCTTGTTTTATCTTTAACCATTTAGATGTACAGTTGGCCCCCTTCAAAATCAATCCACACATGCTAACACTCACAGCGTCCATATTTATTTCTGTAAACACCATGTGAAGTGTGACGTCATATCTTCTTCTGCTCATGTGTGTCATTTCAGGAACTGGAGACTGTTCACACTGTAGTCTGATAGAGGTCACATTTAAAACGTAATGTGAATGGCCGCAGCAAAAAAATCAGATTTGAGCAAAAAATCAGAACTGAGCATTAAGACCTGCAGTGTGAACATAGCCAAAGTAGTATTGTAATAGTCTTGGCTTTTATACCTTCTTTTTCAGAACACTGTAGTGGTTGTTCAAACTCTGCTTTAAACATTATGTCAGGATCCATGTTTTTGTGTTATATTATGAAGGTCTTTATCATTCTTATGTTTATCCTACTTAAGTTCCGGTGTTGATCAGGTTCCCCAGTGTTCTCCCATGTGTAGTTTCATGCTCTTCAGTTCTGCTCCTGCCCCTTCCCACTCTCACTTGCTCTTGTTGTCTCTTCTTCAGGTGTTTTTATTCAGTTCATCAGTGTTGCCCTTACATTCCTACTCCCTCTGTGACTCCCTCAGTGGTACGTTGTACTATCTACAGCTAGTTATAATTTTTCCTCTTGTGTGCTTCCCTGAGTTTGCAAGTGGATGTTTGTAAGTAGTTCAGCTGCCACTACAGCCTGTTATTTTGTTCAATAAGTCAGCATTTCTTTATGTTTTTGGAGTACCCATGTCCTGTCTGTGCTCATGGATTTCAAATCCTCATGAAATCACACATTAAATCAAAAATCCACAACACACAGACCTAACTATTTAGTCCTCCACTGCTGTTGCTGATCTTTAATCTCTTGTGTATAAATATGGCTGTGCTGACTGGTGGCCGATTGTTTTGCAATCTCAGTGTTTCTCTGGAAGTAAAAAATCAAACATGACGGTCTATATTATTGCTCCATAGTGGGACTTGGAGTCCGGATAACTATTTTATTTTAAAGCACCAATTGTCTTAATTCCCGGTATACACAAAAATTACTATAACCCAATCAGTTTAAAAGATATTGGTGTGTTGATAGCTAAGACTGATCTCTAACTTCTACCACCCTTATAGCTAGAGATCAATATTTAAAACTTTACCAATAACTACTGTCTACGGAGCCTGTAATGGTAAATGGTAAATGGCTTGCACTTATATAGCGCTTTATCTAGTCCAAGGACCCCAAAGCGCTTTACACTACAGTCATTCACCCATTCATACACACATTCACACACTGATGGTGGTGAGCTACATTGTAGCCACAGCTGCCCTGGGGCGGGCTGACAGAAGTGGGGCTGCCATCACACCGGCGCCACCGAGCCCTCTGTCCACCACCAGTAGGCAAGGCAGGTGAAGTGTCTTGATGTTGGATGGTTGAATGAATAAATAAATAAATAAATATACTGTGCTCATGGGAAATTAATCCACAAGTTTCTATAAGCACCAGAAAAGTGTCTGATGCACATCAACCATTGTAATGCATAACAGAGTATCCAGTGCAATTTAGGATCTGTTTTTAGTTTGGAAAGTGAAACAAGATTTTTTTTTAACTATATTTTGTATTTTGACCTCAAATGAAATTTGGATTGTTTTGACTACAGTTATATAAACGACCTTATACTGAGTTTTTGGATGACATTATGATAATTTAGAGTTTTCAGAATGGTATTTATATATTTAAATAATCTTCTGAAGCCATTCTCTATAGTGCTCTGAGTTTAATTTTACTGCTTTATTTTTAAAGCACTTTAAAAACAACCACAGCTGCAAATAAGTGTCGTTAATGTAAAATCAAGAAACGCTTAAACCATAAAACAAAGAGTAAAAACGGTTAAAACAACAATAAAATCCAAAAAGACAGTAAAACAGAAGTAAAAACAAAAAGTTGTCTCAGGCTGTGCCAAAAGCCAAGGAATAAAAATGCAGTTTTAAAAAAGTTTTAAATGTGGGTAGTGAGCGGGCTTGTCTAATTTAAGATGAAAGATCGTCCCATAATCTAAAAACAGCAACACAAAAATCTCTGTTCCCTCTGAGCCTCCGTCTAAACCTCGGCACCTGCAGCCGATCAGCTGATTAGGTCTAAACATTCAAGCTTCACCAAGTCTGAGAGTGAGGATTTGGATTTTTTTTTGTGTTTTCTGTTTTGTTTTCTTCATTGTTTTGTTGTGGTTTTTAGTTAGTGTTTCAGTTTGGTTTTTCCTGTTTGTGCTCAGTATTCACTCCTCCTCCGTCACTCTTTTGCCCTCCTTGCCACGCCCATCTCCACCTGTCTGTCATTATCCCCACTCACCTGTTTCCACTTACCTCGTCACCCTCAGTATTCAAAAAACCCGGTCACTTCTCCCACAATCTGTCGGTTCATTGTTTGTTGTTTGTTGTCACTCACTATGCTACGTTTCCTTGTTGCCTTGCCCTGCCATATTTTGGATCTTGTTAAGTTTTTGTTACTGCCACGTCAGCTTTTGTTTTTTGCTTCTTTCTTTATTTAATAAATAAGTTTTGTTTTTAAGAATGATTCTGCACTCTGGGTTCGTCTCCATCTCCACAGAGCCTGACACTGAGTGTGCGCACTACTGCACAGTCTATTTTAGGTTTCTCCAGATATCTATCCCTCAATCCATCCATTTCCTTTACCTGCTTCTCCATTCCAGGTCGTGAGGAGCTGGTGTCTGTCTCCAGCAGTCAGTGTGCGAGAGATGGGGGACGCCTTGGACAGGTCTCCAGTCCATCACAGGGACACATAGAGACAATCGAGACAGACAACCATTCACACTCTCACTCACACCTAGGGACTATTTAAGAGTTACCAATAAACCTAACATGCATGTTTTTGGTCTGTGAGAGGAAATTGGAGTAACCGGAGTAAACCCAGATGTGCACAGGGAGAACATGCAAACTCCACCCAGAAAGGCCCCAAGTCAGAGAAGAGATCCTGCAACCTAGGCAACAGCTGTAACAACTGCTCTGCCCTTTTCAGATATCCTCTTCTGAATTTAGATCCAGAAACCGCTGGTCCAGTTGTCTTCTGCTTGTCTAGAGATTTGCACCTTAACATAGCCAAGGCTCACAGAACTACAGATTTGTGATCAACATTTTTTGCTTGATTTTCACTCTAATACACTGTTCAGAACAGTTCAGAGACAGTCAGCTGTAGAAAGGCAGACCAGTCTGATCTAAGGAGGCTATTCAAGTATTTTAATATGGTTTTGTAAGCAATGACTGAAACATTTTCAGAGAGGCTGCTGCACACACTGGTGTCCACTTTCATACCAGTGACTGCATTGTATGGCAACTACTACAAAATTTAACATGTTTAACCTTGGTTTTTATTAAAGATTCCAATGCAAAAGACTTAAGGTAACCTTATTAATACTAAGCTGTTATTTTTCTGTTTCGGATTTTCTGTTCCTCCTGTAGTTTTGGAAACATCCATACAAAAATCCATCAAAATGTGCTGTTCAATTGGGAATAGTGAGCTATGAATGTTTGGTAGCAGTACATCTTGCAGCATAGATGAAATCAGCAAAAAGTGTCCACATACCCATCAAATACATGAGAAAACCCAGACCTTTTTGGAACTCTACATTTCAGACATATTTCACAGTAGAAATGTCATTTAAAGTTTAAACAGCTCACAGAAAAACTGAACCAGTAGTTTTAATGGTTTTTATATGATCACAGTTTCAGTGTGAATATTTTTAGAGATTTTATCATGTAATGCTGATGAAGATGATGTCAAGTTAATTCCCCCAGAGTGCAGAGAGTGCACAGCCAAGATCCCTTAGACTTCTTTTGTATCTGAATTCAGTTTTTTTCTTCAAAACTGGAAGTGAGGTTTTTTTTTAACTAGTCATGTCTTCTTCATAAAACACTGCAAACAAAAAATGAACATACGTGACAAATGCTTTTGCATCTTACATCTAAGGAATTTTTTCAACATGGCTTATACATAGTTATCTCATAGTGACTGCAGGTGTGAGGCTTATTTTCTACTCTGTTTTTGTCTGTCTGTCTTATTGACAGTGCGGTCAGTAGGCACCTTTCACTTCAGGGGGAAACTGAGGAACTATCTGGCCATCTTGGTGTGATTTCTGAATGGGTCGAGGTAACATGGGTGGGTTGAAGCCAGTCCACCACTGTTGGGCCTTTGTGTCACCAAGCCAGGTATTAACACAACGGTAACAGTCGACATGTGAAAAGGTAAACTGGCTTTACAGCTCAAACATATGATGCAGTGATGAAATATGGTCTGTGCAACCACCAGGTCATGGGATTTAGAAGCTCAAACAACAATAATCGATGATAATGTACAGCAACTTTGCATTTATTTGAAGAGCTTAGTTAAACACAAAGAGAATGGCTAAACTGAGCTAATTTGTCATGTTTTGAAAATGATATGAAGGAAACGTCCATCAGGCAATTAATGTGTGGAGTTCAGCTCCATGTAGCTCGCTTTATTTCTGAAAGCTCAAATATACAAGACGGGACCAGCTGCATTAGTGATTTGTGAATAATCAGATGTACAGCCTAAAGATGGACTGTCTTTGCAGCCATTTTGCAGAACTGTTTTGTGAAACTGCCTAGTGAGTGAGAAACTCAGGTGTGTGGTTACTATGGTGACTCTAAGGAGCCACTGGCAGCAGCTTTAACGGTTCTTCTGATCTTGGTTCTCTCATACAGTTTATACATGAAAGCAACACCTTTTTGTCAGCTTAGATTATCACAAAAGAAAGGCCCAAATGGATATTGGGCTTTAAAGAAGAAAATTTACATTTCTTTGCATTTCAGGCAGTAAATGCATTGTGAACCATCAAAATTTATTTTAAAATTTGGTAGTTGTATTTTATTTTATTTTACTTAAGCATCCTTTTCTCCACTGTTTTATATTTTGGTCCATTGCATATGTTTTTAATCAGACACTTATAAATTTATAAAAAATATAATTAAACTGCATCAGTAAATAAATATCTGATCTTAAATTTAAAAGGTTTCCCCAAACTTTTCAGGTGAACTGTGTGAAAACTAACAGGTTGGGGTGTGTTTGGAACAGGCTGAGCTTCTAGGTTTGGCAAAAGTGTAAAATTAAGAATGATAAATACAAAGGAGCAATAAACACGATGTTCCCTTCATTTGTCCTCAGGGTCAGCCATTGCATCTTGTGTCAAAATAACGTGACTTTATAGCAATAAGTCATTTCTGCTCCTTTCATCATAATCAAACCACTGGTATCTGATTTATTCTTCATGCATGACTTCCACACTGCTGTCTGTTAGAAACAATCTCTGCCCTTTGAAGATTAGTTCAGAGAAATGTATAAAAGAGGGGTTAAGAAAAACAAAGTGACTTGTCAAGTCATGTTATCTTCTTATTTTATAAGTGCTGCCTTTTGGGCTCAAAATCTATTTCCTTTTATAAAAAAACCCTTTATACAGAAGTATACTTGCAGCTTAAATTCTCATTTTAACTGTATGACCATCAGATCATGAAAAATTCAACTTAAAACTTTTAAATTTAAGTTAAGTGATACTCAACTATAGCCCTGAGAGCAATTGCCCTAATTTTGCCATCGGAAGAAAAGCCGAACTATTAATGACTTAGCACAGACAAGCCCAAACGGTTTTAATAAAAGATTAGAGAATGATTTTTAAAGAACGTAAAGAGGACAGCACAAAGGGCAAAAATAATTAATCACCTTGAATGGAGGGAGAGGGAGAGTAAAACAAGACGAAGGGAGTGGATGTGATGCTGTCCCAGCAAAAAGCAAGCAATGATGAGACAGAAAGAGAGAGAGAGGACATGAGAAGAGGAAAGAAAAAGGAGACAGAAAGGTTGGGAAAAGAGAGTGATGAGATGGGGCAAAAAGATAATGATAATGTTGGAAAAAAAAAAAGAAGCTGTAATTAATCAAAGGCAGTGAATGTAAAGATAAGGACAAAGGAAGAAAAAAAAAAAGCTGAGAGAAAGTGAGCAGAGGCAGACAAGGAGAAAGAAGCAATTTAGACATTTATTGGCATGATTCATTTATAAGTCTTAAAGCTATATACCACATATATTTCAGCAAAGCGGTCCAACAGGACCATGTAGTGTCCACAATAAAATTTGGTTACTATATGATCACAGTGGGCGGTCTAGGAGCAGCAAAAAATAAACTTTATTCAAGAAGGAAGGAATGCTTTAGGCATTTTTTCTTTTGTACATAACAACAGATTTTACAGTATTCTCTTTAGGTAGAAATAATTCTGTGAGGATCTGGAATCTGCCCGCCCTGTGGGTGTCGCCTCTAACCTCCCTCTTCCCAGCTGTTGCTGATTCCGGGTGACAAGCAGTTCCTGTATTTAAGCCGCCGGCTGGTTCCAAATTTTTGCTGGAGCATCTTGCCACTTGGGTTAGAATCTCAGCCACCAGGTTCTAACACTTGAACGCCTAGCTACGTTTAACTTTGATTTTTGTGCTTTGCCCTTCGCCTCAGGTTATTGCTACTGTTTTGGGCACAGAGAAGTGTACAAGTGTATAACACCTTAGAAAAAAAAATTGCCATATTTTTGTTTTGTTTTATTTTTTAGAATCTTGCTACTATGTGCTCTTTAGCCCCTTTCAGAAAACACCTTCAAGTTGGGTCTGAGATGTCATTTTCCCATCTTGTTGACCAATTTGGAATGGGGGGTTAAAGTCAACCCACTGGTGTTATTTCTCTGATCCAATAAAGAAGGTAGTCACTGAGCTAAGTTGGTGAGTAGGTTTGAATTGGGTGACAACAAGAGCAGCACTTCATTTTAATCAGTGATGCCACTGTCACTTGCTGGTTCCATGTGTGTGTCAATGAGGATCTGGCCCACTCAACCGGTGCATTTGTGAATTATCAGAGGTGCTCATCTTTGTAGCCATATAAAGGCAAAAAAGCCCTGATGTATCAAGTCGCAGGCAGTATTTTATGTCATCCTCATTATCTTATCTGTTGATAATATATCCAGTGGAGGGGCTTGGTTTTCTATTGTACTTGTTTCATCATTGCAATGACCCCATCTATAATGCCATTGGGTCATCATTGTTTTTACTAGATTTCAGATTATGTTTTTGCTGCATGACTAAATTTTGGAAACCTTCAGCTGTCAGAAAGATGGCCTTACATTTGACTTAATCTTCTTAAATTTTAATGACAAAAAACAGAAGTGATGGCGTTTTGTCCCTGTAACTCCTCTGAAACATGTTCAGTTGAGCTGGGCCCCTTGGCGTCTTATTTAAAGCAGACCATTTCTAACTTAGGTTTTAAAATAGACAGTGATCTTAAAGTGATCAAGTCCAGTTTTTATCACCTTAGGCAGCTGGCAAAGATAAAGCCAATTCTTTTAAAACAGAATTTTGAAACAGTAATTCATGCCTTCATTACAACTCGACTCAATTACTGTAACTTTACCTTGGAGTCAGCCAGTCCTCATTGATGCGTCTCCAGTTGGTTCAGAATGCTGCTGCTCAGCTTTTAGCCAGATGTGGGAAGAGGGAGCACATCACTCCTATTCTGGCTTTTCTACACTGGCTGCCTGTGCATTTTAGAGTTCATTTTAAGATTATTTTATTTGTTTTTAATAGTCTTGCCTCATCCTACCTCTCTGAGCTGCTTCATCTATATTCTCAACTGATTAGCTGCTCCTGGAGGCACCGAGGTCTAAACTGAAGCGCAGGGGTGACAGAGCTTTTAGTGTTGCCACTCCCAAATTATGGAACGATTTGCTGTTACATATTAGAAATGCCCCTTTATTGTCCACTTTTAAAACTTGTCTTAAAACACATTTTTGCTCTTTGGCTTTTCACACACGTTGAGACTTTTGCTCTTACCCCCATCACAGCGTTTCATTGTTTATATTATTGTTTTTCAACTTTTTATGTTCTGAGTATGCATTGATTTTTATCTGTGCAGCACTTTGTCACAGCTTTTGTTGTTTTAAAGTGCTTCATAAATAAAGTCATAGTAGTACTACACATTGCATACTGTATAATTAGAGGTGCATGTTATTAGGAAAACTTGCGATGTACGATATTATTGTTTAATATTGCAATCACAATGTGAATTCCATTAAACCCATATTCTCCTTAATCCTAACTTTCTCTTCTGTCATTACTATCATCTAAACCAGTTATGGGGCTCAAGACCAGTGAGAGTCTGTTGCATTGTTGCAGTATACTATTAGCATTCAGAACATAAATGCATGGTGCTTGAAATAGTATGGCCTTTGATTTAGCGCAGTCCTTTGCAATATTGATATTGTGTTCACTGATACTGCATTGAAAATTTTAGATTTATTGTGCAGCCCTACATATAACCCAGTGAATATTGCACATTGCTTTTCATAAGCAGTATGTCGTATTTAAAACACATACAGCTAACCCATAAAACCCTACCATATTATACAACACTGTACAAATGAATTTTTTTATCCAGACATTTAGTTTGCAGTAGGTGACTATGTGCTTGAGCAAAAGTTCATACTCTTTGTTGAGGATATGTGATGCATCAGTCTGTATTCTCTGAGCTTGCCTGAGAACACCTTTTTCATCTGTTGACTGAAGGGACTCCCATCACCTTCATGGCTGTGTTAACCAGATAAGACAGCTTTTTTTTTTTTTTTGAGATGCATGTTTTTTTAGTCTGAGACTAAACTGGAGTATCCAGAGAAAATCCACACATGCACAGGGTCTAAGGTCATGGCCTTCTTGCTCTGAGGCAACAGCTCTAAGAATTGTTTCACTAAGTCCAGCTTTACAGATGCTCTTGGTGGAGCATCACCAGTCCAACGTCTAGAAAGAAACAGAAACACCACCAATTCAGAACAGACATCAAAGTATATAGAGCTTAGCCACACACACAAATCAGGACTAGAGGGGCAGATTAATGTACCACCCAAAACAACTATTTATTTTTACAACTCTGACACATCAATCACAACCGTTTTAATATGAACTCAGAGCATCAGAAACTATTAGTTCCTAGCATGGGGGGTGGTTCATGTATTCATGTATGAATGTACATCTTTCTGTCCCACTGGGGCAGAAACAAAGAGGTTATTACTCTAGCTGCTTTCCTTCTCTGTACCAGAGGTTTAAACAAATAGGTACAGTTTATGTATATACATGCACCTATATTCTAAATCAATTGCGAGTTGCTAGATTTTTGAAGCAGGTGTGGGTCTTGTTAAATAGATTTTAAAGCATACAGACTCCAGTGGGACCTTCGCCAATTAAAATGTAAACAATGTAACTGAAAGGTGGAACATTTCGACCCACTGTGGCCCAAAATCTACACAAATGTTTGCTGTTCTTACTCTGTTTCTTCATGATCAGAAGAGCAGAGTTTCTCTAGGCTGAAAATAAATTGTTGCCTTTAAGAATGTATTAGTTGCATTTCTTAAAATCTTTAGAATTAAATTATATATATATATATATATATATATATATATATATATATATATATATATATATATATATATATATATATGTATATAGTTAGTTGTATTGAAGTAGATCTCTGTGATTAAATGGATCCAAAAGTAGGTTTGTAGCTACATGCAAATGGTATTGTTTGAACTCAAATACATCTTTAAGATTAAATATATAATACTTATCAACTGTTTTATCAGCAGGGCTGACTTATATTTCTGAATAGTCTGATTCAGAGCCATTTTGCTGTATTCATATCCTTCTAAGTTTACTTTTCAGTGTTTAAGTTGTACTGAAGTGGATCTCTGTGGAAAGATTGTGAACAGCTCTAATAGCTCTTTGAATGGCCTCAGTTTGGATAAAAATAGATTATTTCTATCTGAACAGATGAGCTACTGGCTAGTCTGAGTGGGACCACTTACAAAGTTTACTTCTGCCATCTTAAAACAACTCTTATGTTCAAGGTTTTGTGGTGGTTTATGTGAACACAACTTTCTAAACCTTTCCACTGCTGTTAAATTCACTTTTATTTCATCAGAAGTATTACAATATACCTGCTGGAAATGCTCCAGCTTCCACCTGAAGTCCCACAGCTAACTGCTGCTGCTATTGGTGATTGTAAATAACCACTGAATTGTATGTAAATAACTGTAATGAAAAACTGACACTGATGTGAAAGATTGAAGCAGTGTTTACATGAGCTGATATGAAATGTTTGAGTTGTTTTAACATAGTAGGAATCTACTTGGTTTTTGCTCTACTCTGACCAGCCATTAGATCATCAGTTTAGTCAGAACTCATCTCCAAACTTAAGTTTTTCAAAGACCTATCTAGAACAAGTTAGTTCTCAATTGTTAATTTAGACTTTTTGCTGAGTTCTGACTTTTTTGTGTTAGTTCACATTAAAATTTAAATGTCATCACCATCCGACTCCAGCGTGAACAGTTTACAGTCCTGAAGTGACCCGCATAACATATAGATTTAACATTTAACAATTAGTTTCAACATTTAGTATTTAGAATTAACATTTAGCATTTAGATTTACCATTTAGATTTAACATATAACATTTACATTTAACATTTAGATTTAACATTTAGCATTTAGTTTAAACATTTAGCATTTATATTTAACATATAGCATTTAGATTTAACATTTAGCATTTAGATTTAACATTTAACATTTAGATTTAACATTTAGATTTACCATTTAACATTCAGATTTAACATTTAGATTTAACATATAACATTTAGCATTTAGATTTATATTTAGCATTTAGCTGTAACAATTACATTTAACTAGCTAAATGTTGTAAGAGGTGACATCAGAAAATCCACACTCCATTTTTAAACAGTGTTTGAAGCTAAATGTGACAAAATTTAGGCATAAAAATTGAGCACAGGTTGCTTTACAAACGGCACCTCATACATGTCAGTATTGCGGTATCAGTTTTAAAATGGTTGTGCAAATGCAGTATACTAAATGATCATCTAACATGGTCATTTCATCCCGTGTTTACATTTGATCTAGCCACTTATCTACTCCAAAACAGAATTGCACTTCTGGAACACAAGTGACGTTCTAAAAGTAGAGGAGAGAAATAAACTCAAATATTGTTCCCACCCTAGCATCAATACGATCTGACACAAATGTAGTTATCATATGTGGTGTAGATTCTCATACATCCAGAACATGGCAAATACAAAAAGTAAAAAAAAAAAACAACAACAAAACAAACAAGAACAAAAAAGTTGTTCTGTAGTTAAAGATATTTTGCTTCCCATCCAAGGAATCAAAGGACCTTTATTAAGTCAAAACTAAAGAGTGTGTAGTTCTAAGCTTGAAAGCCCCTTTAAACTGCATGACATAGGTACCGATAATATCAATATTAGGATCGATCTGCACACCCCTACTTCAGTGATGTAAAAGTTGGATGAACTGTGACATGACTGATCAGAGTTAGGTCACTTTGTAAAACATGTATCCAGTTTACTACCACATATGATAATGACTTTTATTGAATTTGTGATGTTCAGAATGTCATAAAAAAATCATTTATGGGTCACACATGGGCAAAGAAAATTGGATTTGGGCCACTTATGCCTCCAGTGTGAATGTAGCCTCATATGGCAATCTTAGAATACCTAAAAATTGAGACTAAAAAAAAGAAAAAGTACAAGCTAAGATTTTCTTAAACAAGACATTAGCATGCTTTTGTACATGCTGTTAGTCTTCTGAACATTATTTTTAACATTCGACTCAAGTTTAGTAATAATTTCAGCTCGTAGGTCGTCTATCATGAGCTTGATGAGCTGAAGCATCTGCTCATATCATCTAACTTTTCTAATAAATCTAGCTCTGAGTTTTGGAGGTGCAGCCCTCCTTGGCCAGCCCTGGCAGACTTGTTTTTCATTCAGAGACTCAACATTTATCCAGATATGACTGGGGGAACATAGAGATTCTGATAACTCTTTCAACATGTAACCCATATAAGTGATGGACAGACTTTAGGTGCCATTTAAACTAAATTATAGTCACATTCCCTCAGAGCTCCCATGAAAAACCTCCTACCACTTGTGTGTTCATCAGAAGCTCAGTCTTCTGAACAACTTGTGAGAAAAAAAGCAGCCATGTATAGGTATGTATGTATGGGTGTGTCTCTACCCATGTGTGTATGTCCCATAGAAATAGATAAAAATGGATGATGCTTCTCGTCCTTTTCCCGTTGTCACTTTTGTGCTTTAATATACATAGCTTCTTCTATCCTCACAGCATCTGTGTCAGATGTTTAGTTAGTCCTCTGCCTCCTTTAGCAATAATGCTAAATGTAATAAATATAGTCTTATGGTAGCTTTAGAGGTAAGGCTGTCTGATTTAGAAACACTAGACTGTGCAGTTAAAAAGGCAATAGCCTGGTCCCCTTAGGCAGCGCAGAACCTCCAAGAGTAAGGCCAGCTGCCCAGAAGCACTTGACCATGAATTCTTCCACAGGCTGTTTGGCAAAGTCTAGTCGAGATTTAATCTGAGATTTCTTCAACAGTGTTTTTCTCTTTGCCACTCTCCATAAAGCTCAGACTAATGTCTTAAAGACATAAAAATCTTAATGGCTCTTCATTTTCTGCTATTAAACTCAGGCAAAACAGAGGTTGGGGTTTTTAAACCTGAGAATCTTAGGAACAAACTTTGCAGCCTTTTGCTTCATCTGGATGGTATTAATTTGGCCTCCAGTCCTAATGTAAAGAACCTTGATGTGATTTTCGATCAACCTATCTTTTAACCTCCACTTACAAAGTGTTACCAGGACAGTTTTCTTCCATCTAAAATTTGAAACATTTTAGTGGTGAGGCTGTATGATTTAGAAACTCAATTGTAATTGTTTATTATCTGGGTGCCCAAAAAACTCTTTAAAAGGTTTTCATTTGATCCCTGCCTCTTACACAGTGACCACTAGCGATAGGCACCAGAAAGGAAAAAGCAGGTAAAGAAAATAGATGAATGGATTATTGTCATTGCCAATCAGTCTTTGTTGACACAAAATTGATTTGTGTAATAGTAGCTTAGAAAAGATTTTAAAGACATACTCTGAGTGCCAGCACATTGCATGGCATCAAGCATAATGCTATTTTCAGTGTATGACCACAACAGCTATAACTCCGTTATTTTTCAACATAAATGATTCCAGTTTAAAATTGACATGCTGGGCTTTTATTTATATATGCAAATGTCTGCATCTCTAGGCAGCAGTGAAAATCAGGTTTGTATTCATGCTTGTAAAATAATAATAAAAAAATAATAGCAAAAAAAGACTTGGGCATTCACACAACTTTATTATTGAGGTGAAATCAATTTTCATGTGTGTGTACCTATAGATTTATGCATCTAGCCTGAGGGTTACAGATTTGCTGCTGACACTGAAATGTCTATCTTTTTGGGATTAATGGGCTCAAAATCAATTTCCAGCTCAGAACAGGCAATGGAAATGTGTCATTAAAACAGCTGATTAAATCAGAGAGACCTACAACTACTGTACCAAATACCAAGATACATTTTTTACTCAAATCAAGCTTTGTAAATCGCTCAGTGTACTTGCACAAATTGCACATCTTAAAGAGAAACATGTTCAGTAAAAGTGAACCAAGTAAAGGGTGGTTTATATAACTGTTTCTAATTCTCGTTACAACATGCAAGAAGCCCTGCTCTTAGTTATCTCCTGCTGTCAAAAGATGAAAATCTGGTGATAAGGATTTTGGTCATGTCTGTGTGTGGTATTTGGTAAATGGCTTGCACTTGTACAGCACTTCATCTAGTCAAAGGACCCAAAAGCGCTTTACATTGCAATCAGTCATTCACCCATTCATTAACACATTCACACACTGATGTGGTGAATGTTAGTAAAATATCTCATGATTTATTGGATAAAAGTTTGGAGTAAACTTGATTAGACATTGCCACCTCAGCCAACTGAGCTTAAAAAAGCAAAACATCAAAATGCCTGTCAAACAGTTTTATAGATACTGAGGTAGTATTTTGTGTAGTAGTAGTTGAGACTGACCCCCAGCATATATTCTGAACACTAACAGACTGCACAAGGTCTTTGTTTAAAATTTTGCCATTAAGTACAGAATTTGCAGTCAACTCAAAATATCTCATGAACCACTGAACAGACTTTAATGAACCTTTCCAAAAATACACATTGAGTGTACATTTACAACTAAGTACATTTTGGAGTTAATTTAACTCAAGATGGCTGTCACAACCAACTCACTTAAAAACCCTAACTGGCTATAATTCAGTCAAATTTAAAGTTATTGTGTTTAAATTTGGAGTGGTTGTAGGTAAGAGTGATTTAGAGTGCTACTCATTGAACAAGAACTTTGCTTTAAGCTTCAGCACTAGCTGTTGGAGTGAACCCTGTTGTCTGTTAGCAAAACATCTCATAAACCACAGGATGTACTTCATTGAAAATATTTTAGAAAGTAATCAATGGATGCACATCTACAACTGATTATCATTTGGAGGTAATCCAATTTAAGATGCCTACCACAACTAATTAACATAAGCAACACAAAAATGAATATAATTTAGTCAAATGTATTAATATTGAGCAAAATCTTTGTGTCTAAATGTGTTATGAGAGTCATTCACAACACATACTGTGCATGACATCTTGTGAAATTGAATGAAAATGTGCATAAAATTATTTAAGATTTGACCAAAATGGCTACAATGTCATCATTTCTCAACATAAGATGATCTTGCAAACGTGTGGCATGAAAACTGGCAGGTGATGTGCATTCATTTAAGGAAGGATAGGCTTTGAATTTATGAAAGAATTCAGTCATCATACCCTATTTAAAAATACACAAAGCAAACAATAAAAAATAAAAAATTAAGCAGATGCATTTTTTAAAAGTAATCTTAATAATGCATTTATTTTCTTTGATACAACCTGTCTCGTGTCTCTGAGACAGACGTAGTGTTTGACTCTGCTGTGAAGATGCCTCAGGGTGAACAAGTTTATTGACATGTCTTCATAAATACTTTACACACATTTTGGTTAGGGTCGAGAGCAGCAGCGTGTCTTTCTTGATAAATCATGACAGCTTTGGGCGCTGTTGTGTTGTTTCATTGTTGTTTTATTTAAAGGTTCTTTTAGTGTCAAGACACCACAAAATGTTTGACATTTTCATGTAGTGATTGGATTTTAATGTGTAATTGGAGAAAGCTGAACTCAGTTGGCTAAGTTTAATTTTCACTGACCACAAATTACAGCCCTTTTGTTTATATACAGCCACAATTGATTAAATATTTAGCTTCATATCTGTATTTGTTAGCACACTTGTTGGAATTGGGTTTGTTTATTTGTCAAATCAAAAATATTGGTTGTTCCAGCTTTTCTTATTAAAGTGATTGTATCAAAGAATCCATTAAGTTCCCCATTATTCACTGTATAACCAAAGCAACAGCTGAGTTCACATTCTGTCACTAGTGACAGTTCAACCAGACTGCCTGTCTGAAAAACAGTACTGATGAGGATGATCACACACAGGTGTGAGCAGCTGGAATTGAGGTGGCAATGACTATCAGCTGCTCAGCTTTCCCACAGCTCCACCTGGAAGGGGAAAAAGGGGGAAAACAGGGGAAGAGAAGATAGAACCTAGAACCTGAAGGAATCCTAACACAAACATTTGATAAAGGGAAAAAGTCCATATGCTTCTTACAGTTTCTGCATTGTGAACAATTGTGAGATAAATTGTTTGCATGAGCCTGTCCATTTACAACCAGAAGGGCCATTCAAATTCTAGTTACCTTAATGCACTGAGAAATCTGGTTTGAGTCTATATGGGCTGATAAATTCCTTCAGGCTTTGCTTTGTAAAGTTTCCTACCATAGAAACATCCCTTTATACTGACCTGCTTGATCCTGTTCAGGGTTGCGGAGAGATGGGACCTTCTTTCTTTTGTCATTGGGCTGTACTCTGGACAAGCTGCCAGTGAATCACAGGGCCACATAGAGATAACTGAGACAGACAATCATTCATGCCCACACCTAGTGACAATTTAGAGTAGCCAATTAACCTAACATGCATGTTTTTTTGAACTGAGAGAGAAAACTGGAGTACCTTGAGAAAACTGGAGAACATGTAAACTTCACACAGTGCTGAGCAACTGCTTCACCATGCAGCCCAACACAGAAACAGGCACATACAGTTACATACACTGTATAAAAGACAGGTATGCATTTCTTTTTCTCACTGTCTGAAATTAAATCAGACAAAACTTTTTCTGTTTTCGGTCAGTTAGGATTCCCTAAATTATTTATATTTTCTAAATACCTGACTAATGAAAGATCGAGAATGAGATAGATAGATAGGGAGAGAGAGAGAGAGAGAAACTGCTTCACACTGCTTCTTTGTGTGACATCATCGGAAAATCTAAAGTGATCAGCATCAGTCGATATCCACAACTCTGGTTCATCCTTGGATACATTTTCCAGAGGTCTGAAAGTTTTAAACAGTTATACACAAGTATTAACACCATAGGAAAGTACTGCCATCATAAAAGAGGAAGGAGACAGGTTTTGTGTTCCTGAGATAAACCTAATTAGGTGCAAAATGTGCAAATCAACCCCAAATTAAAAGCAAAAGACCTTGTAAAGATGCTGACTGAAGCTGGTCCAAAAGTGTCATTATTCACACTGAAACAAGTCTTGTACTGGGCTGAAAGGTCCCTCAGAGAGGGAATGCTTCTTTCATTCTGGCTGAAGTTTGCATCCCACATCAGGCCCAACTCTAGCTGACCAGATCTTTGTTCTACAGCGAAAACACCTGGACTCACTCCTCTTTATTTGGGGCTTTGACAAACCCAAATTATACAGTGAACGCCCCAAATACAACACATCATTGTCCCACCAGGGGAAAGAATATACACTTTTACACTGTGCTTAAAGGTGCATACCACTCTGTTCCCCGGGCAGCACTGGGACTCTCTGATAACTGCCTGGTTCATCTTATTCCAGTCTACTGGATGAAACTTAAATGTGCTAAACCTGTAGTTAAAACTGTAAAAAAAAAATGGACCAGTGAGGCAAAGCAAGAACTGAAGAACTGTTTTGACTGCACAGACTAGAGTGTGTTTGAAGCATCTGACAACCTGCATGGACTGACTGACACTGTGACATCTTACATCAGCTTCTGTAAAAATGTGTGTGTACCTGCAAATACAACAACAAGAAGCCATGGTTTTTATCCAAATTGAGGAAACTCAGCCAGGCTAAGGATGCCTAGATAGGTGGGACAGGTCCCTGTACAGGCAGCCCAGAAACTCACTGTCAGAAAAGATCAATGCAGCCAAAAGAAACTTCTCTGAGTACAGCAGATTCACAAGAAGGATCTCCTGAAATAAAACAACAATAAAACTAGAACCACTCAGAGAGCGCAAACCTCCACCAAAGCCATAGTGGTAATAAAAAATAGTGCAATACGGATCATGATCTAGACCACCATTAAAATTTAAACAATTGTTGTTTGGTTTTTTTTTTGACAACCCTAACATTTCCTGAAAAATTCATCCAAATCTGTTCAATATTAGTTTACATGTGGTCTTGCTAACAGACAGGCAGACAAACAACAAAGATGAATGAAAACATAACCTTCTTGGTGGCGATAAAAAAGGGCTCACCTGCTGGAGCATAGAGTAGGTTGTATTTAACAAAGGAGTCACCTGTGACCTTGAAATCAATAGGCATCATCCTTGACCCACGAGGTGTCCAGCTGTGGATTTTGACAATCCTACATTACACGGTTGCAGAGTTAGAGCACATGATCACCTGTGACATTTGACCAGATCACCACCAATATTTAATCACTTGTTCCTTGTACCATGTTTAACATTTCTTGAAAATTGCATGAAAATCTGTTCATAGCTTTTTGAGTAGTCTTGTGCACAGACAGACAAACAAACAGACGCTACTGAAAACATAACCTTCTTGGCAGAGGTAAAAACATGTTTTCATGAATATGGCTGTGTCCACTGACTATGCTGTAGTTTCCATGTAAGGCAGGGTTGTCAAATAGGAAATGATGAACTATTGTCCAATGGTAATTTTAAACCATCGCTTTAAAATTATTGTGTTTTCACCCAAACTATCATATGTGTTGAGTGAGATGCCCTTTCTCGGAGGGGTAAGGTTGTAAGATTAGTTGTGATTGGTAAAAATGTGCAAAGAAAAATAGGAGAACTTGACCATAAATCTATGTTATAAAAACGTTAACTATCACATATCTGGCAACACCAATCCCAGGTTTTCAACTACTTTTCAACTTTTCATTTTCAGAGATCATTTTCATGTAAACATGGCCTGTGTCTGTGTGGAGAGGCATGTGGGACATGATTAGTTACAAAAGACCTTCTCCTCCTGCTGATGCAACCAAAGACCTGGCTGACAACCAATCTCCTAATGGAGGTTTGAAAAGGACTCTCACCCATTACCCACCTCAGTGCGGCACCAATGTCAATGTCTACCTTACTAATGACCCGTTCCCCGTATCCACACTTTGGAATAAGTGGCTTGTCGCTTGCAGAAGTCTGTGTACCACACAAGAACAGTTGGGAGACCTGGATGTTTGCTGCCCACTGATGCCTTGAAATCGTTGTTGCTTGCGAGTGTGTATTTTATCAATATTGCCAAACTTTTTGGGGTCAGTGAAAGAAGAGTTCACCAGTAAATGCCAGATTATGGTATTAGGTAAGTATGCATTTGTTGTTTCTGTTATAAATTGAACACAACAGATGTTCTGTTACAATTTGGAACTATTATGAAAATAGAAAATACTGATTGCAGATTGCTTATGGTACTAATTCTCTTAAAAAAATGTGTTTGTAATTTTAGGTGCAGCAATTGTGATAAAAAAAAGGCTATTTTCACATGTCATTGTCCCCCTTACAACAAATTTGGAAGATTTGTTTGCTCTTCATGGTATCGACAATTTCCTTTTTTTTCTGTGTAGGTCATTGGACAAACAGATCAATAAATGAAACAAGTCTGAAGAGGCCTGAAAGACACAGGCGTGTGGGAACTTTTTAGTTTAAGGCCTGATGCTGTGCCAGTACTTTTCCTGAGGGTCAGTGAGGCATAGATAACCCCACAGGCAATTTTACATTACAAAGATTAAAAATCTCCACTGCATGCAAATATCCATCCATCGTCTATGCCCGCATATCGATTAAGGTTTGTTGGTGGAGCGGTTCTGGGTGAGAGGTGGAGTACACTTGAGATGGATCACCAGTCCATCTCAGGGCATGCAAACATTTACATTTATTTTTATTGTCTTTTTTTTGCACATTTGGACACAAATGCAAACACCTGTACACATCGAAAGTTTTACCTTTACACAGTAATTTTTTTCTCCAGTTATCTAGATTATAATTATTTTGCAATGCTAATGTTTTTGTAGATGGTAATAGACAACATCAACTGGCCTAAAGATGAAGCTATAGATGAGGACTGTCAGGATTTGGGTTTTCTTTTTGTTTTGTATTTAGTTTATTGCTTTCATTGTCTTCATATTTCAGTTGAGTTCATTGTTTATTTTATTCAGTCATCTTTGTTAGTCTGGTCTTTGTTCAGTTCTTGTTGTGTCTTTGTTTCCTGTCATTATTCATCTCTCCTCAGTCAGCTGCGCCCATCTCCACCTGCTCCTTGTTATCACTCACCTGTGCCCACTTCACTTAATTACCCTCTCTCTTTAAAACCCGGTCATCTCCTCCACTTACTCGCTGGTTCGTTTGTCTATTTTCCCTGATGCCCCTTCAGTTTTTGTACTTAGTCTGTTTTGTATTTAGTTTTCTTCTTGCTGCCGCGTCAGTCTTTGTTTTTGATTCTTTTATTTTAATAAATTAGTTTTCCTTTTTTTATCATTAGTCTGCAGTCTGGGTTCGCCTCCTTCTCCACCAATCATGACAAGGACATACTCTCCTTGAAGGGTCACTGTCAGATAATGAGCTTCCTCCAAAGATTAATAAAAACTGGTATACAAAGATGATGCATTTTTCAGAAAATTTCAGAAATGCTTTTAGTAATTGAAGTATGAACATGTTAATAGTCAAATTTGGTATTGTCTTTATCAGAGTTCATCTCAACATAATACTTTTATGTGTGTCCATAAAAGCAACATCTGACATCCTGAAGAGGGTTTACTAACATTCTGGACTGGCTGGGGTGTGGTCTCCTCCATTCTTGAGGTGGAAGTTATTGACTGTGCTCTCGTGCAGTCGTCCACTTGCTTCCTGACTTTGAATCTATCCAAAAACCAAAAAAACCATGAAGACTTCCACCAAGACCTAATGGTTAGCATGTCCTCGTCCTACTCTGGTTTTGGTCAGATTCAAGCAAAGCCATTTAGACAAAATATAACATGTTAACAATTGCAAAATGTTCTATGAATGTTGTCAGTAATCAGAATTATTACTTTAAAATGTATTGAAATTGTTGTCATGGTTGTTTAATCTCTTGTTAGACATGGATATTTTGGATCCATTTACTACCTAAAACTAAGAGCATAATCCACTAGTTGAATATGTATTTGACTTCAACAAGACTGTCTTCTTTTGATCCAATCAAATATAAATACAGTACCATATTATTGTAGAAAATTTTCTTTTTAAACCTACTCATGTATTAGCTGTTATAATGTGGTTCCCCTAATAGACTGAATGTTCCTGAAAACATAGTTATTATGTAACTATTAAATGTAAGACCTTTAAACTAACTAAGCAAATGCCTTCATGGATAGACCTAGCTTACTTACCAAATGTTAAATTTGACATCATGAGTGAATTCTTACTTAATGGAAACTGCAGTGGTATTGTCATAACACAGCACAGCAATGTGTACACTAGTAAGAAACACTTCATGTTTTACACCACGTTGTTTTTACCAGTGGTGGAGGAAGTACATTTTCTTTACTTTGGTTAAAGAACTGAAAAAAAATCACAATGACCACTTAAGTAGTATAAAAGTACTGACATTCAACTGTACTTGAAGTATCACAGTAGGAGTATTTACATATAGATTGAATTCAGTTGCATGTTGTACTCATTTTTGGGCTACAGCAATCACACATTTGTAAACTAGCCTTTGTAAAATCTAATAAAGAGTAGCACAGCTACAAACAAATAAAGTAATTTCATATTCCATCACTGGCTTTTAGTTGCAAGTACAGTAAAATTTAAATAGTTTTTATGCAGGCTGCAGATGTGCTGCACCAGGTCCAGGGTAGGCAAGTACACCCCTACAGTTGTCTTGCAGAGGGAGAAGATGACAGAAACACAGTCGAGTTTGTCCAGGCACTAAGTGGCTGGCATGTATGGAACCCCCCCCCCCCCATTTCTTTATATCAGGAATATAAAAATTGTATATAGTTTTTGCTTTCTACCGTTTGGATTTCGATGCAGATTCTAATAAACATTTTTGTTATTTATGTGATTGCATCAGGATTTTCTGTTTAGTCTGCTAAGACACTGATGGGAAAAGAGTCAGAGTGAAATAAACATTGGTGCAATGAAGGCTTACTTTTAGGAAAAAAATAACCAATATAAAGGTATTTTCTTTCCTGACTAAAGTCATCAAACAAAAACTGTATTCTTTAATGTGCCAGTTCAGAATGTGATGCACACTTCAGAGACAGCATCAGTATATGAAGGAATTCTGTGCCGTACTAGCAATTGTATTTCATAATAACGAGTTAGTGTTTAATGAGATTTACTTGTTTTAACACAAACTGCCATCTGGTAAAACTTAAAAGTGGGAACACATCTGCAAAAGGTACAAAAGTCTATTGTCAGATTTCACAGTGAGATGTAGTAGGAATACATGAGTAGATAAGATTGTGGGTACAATAAAAACATTTTTAAACTGTTAGACAAGTGCAATATCAGAGCATCTTGTTTAAAAGCCCAGACTGATGGTTTGTGGTGATAATTTTCTGACAAGACAGCCATCTGAAACAGACACAGAGCATTCGTATGTTAATACATATTATCAATAACTTGCATCTTTTACAGTGTTGTACACAGGACTTACGATGACTGTAGTAAGCTAGCGTTAGCTCACCCCCCATATGTTTGTTCGTATCCTCTCATCTTAGGGTTGATCCAGCAGTCTTGCTTCACAAAGTCGACTGTACTTTTCCAGACTATTTTGACCTGCATCTTCTCTGGCTGTCAGATTTCACCTTGAGTCTGACAAAAAGCCACAGATTGACCAGTGGCTATTCCATCACCCCAATGTCTTCCATTGCTAATGTTGTTTGCTTTGTGAACAAAATGAGAACACAAAAGTCTCAGGTGGCTGCACTGTGACGACCTACCCATATAAAGGCAGCCCTCATTCACAGTGGAAAACCAGCCAGACTCTATCGACTCGAACTGGGGCAAAACTAGTTGTGTTTAGGTTGGACAATGAAAACATGGTTATGGTGTCTTCCCCTCCTGCCTCAATATTGTGCTTGACCACCTGACTCTAATCTTCAATAAGTCCTTTGAAGCTGTGGAATGTTCCCTCCTGCTTCAGACGCTCCACCATCATCCAGGTCCCCAAGAACATTTCATCACTGGTCTGAACGACTACAAGGCTGTTGCTCTGACATCTGCAGTCATGAAAAATATTGAACAACTGGTCTTAGCTCACCTGAAGGACATCACAGAACTCTTGATGAACCCCCTGCAATTTGCCCACCGAGCAAACAGGTCAAAGGCATTTCCTTTAACTACCGATACAGGGAGCTGGTGTCTATCTCCAGCCATCCCTGTGCAAGAGGCAGGGGACAGCCTGGACAGGTCGCAACTCCATCACAGAGCTGTTTGTGTGTTTGTCTTTTAGCAAAATATTTCATGAATCACTGAACAAATTTTAATGGCCCATTTAGCAAGTAATCACTGAATGTACATCTACAACCGATTAACTCTTTGAGTCAACCCAATTCAAGATGGTGACTACATCATTATTAGCCACCCCAAATTAGTTATAACTCAGCCTGTTTACAGATATTTTTGCTAAAATCTGATGTGGTAGTAGCTGAGAGTCATTCACAACACAAACCTTTAGACCAAAATGACAACAACTATTATATTCCTCAACATAACATCCTTAAACACTGGTTGATGTTGGCAGAGTAAAAAAAAAAAATTTTTTGTCTGTTTGCTTTAAAATTTCTACATCTACTTTCCATGTTTTTACACTGAAGAGACATCTTGGCACTTGAAGTGAGCTTAGCTTATGCCACTTTTGCTTATGTCCTCTGTTTGTAGCCTTTTGCACAGGTCACATGGAAGGACCAGTCAGACAACCGTTTACAGGTGTTTACTCATCCCAGACCTCTTTGTTGTCATGGTGTACCAAAGATTGTTTGGTTGACAAAAGCTGACTTGTACTATACTTCACATGACACTTAAAGTATAGAAGTAGCTCTGATAAGTATATTTTTAGCAATATATCGAGACAAATTTGTTTAGGATTCTGATCATTTTGTTAGGGCTAAAATGTCTTAAAAAGACCCTTCAAGCCTCTTGATGAATATGTTTGTTATAGAGCATACATTAACATCAGGGGAAAGAATGGTTAGGCACATAAAGACCACTTTACCAGAAACATTAGTACAATATTAAAAACTTGACTTATGGTGGAGAATTGTGGTTATTTAAAGCTGGTAAATAAGTCAAAAGTATCAGTCTCATTCAAACCATGTTTGTTTGTTTGCAGCGGAGCATCATCAAGGTGAGCTGGAAATGCTGCTGCACTTAATGCCTTCATTGCATCATGGATGTATTGTAAATATTAACAATTATGAAATAGATTCATTCAAATAAAAGCAATCTGATTGTGCAGCAAATGTTCCAGGGTTAGCCTTTGGTGCCAAAAAATTTCACCCACTTAGATAATGTTGTGTTCAAAGATCTCAAGGGTTAGTCACTATTTAGTGGAGCTAAAAAGTGAGACACTCTGAGTTAGGACTTTGCAAAAATTACCAACTATATTTTGTTCATGTGCAGGGTTGTTTCATAGGGTTTCTGGTCAATAATAAAGCAGTGTTTTGCCTCATTTTATTTGGGGCTGTGAATTCATTTTTCTACGCATGTGTGCATATAAAACATTTGATCAACTTGAACATTTTTGGATCGTTGCTCTGCATCAAATGGGCTAACTGGCACGGGAAGCTGTTAGCTAAGCCAGGTTTTTTGGGTGTTGCTCAATCAGGTGTGCACATGAATGCAAACTGCTCATCTGGCAACCCAGTCATCCAAGCAAAACACTGCTATGTTATATTTCCAGATACCTACAGACATGGATACATTTGCTGGTATCGTTTCATCAAAGAAAGAAAAGCCCACAAAGGTCACTTAAATAACTGAAACTGACAAAAATAAAAGGTAAAAGAAAAAAAAAGACTATATATATATATATATATATATATATATATATATATATATATATATATATATATATATAAAAAAGTAATAAAAATTGCTAAAAAGGATTGTACCATGAGAAAAGATTGAAAATACTATCACCATAGGGACATGCTAAACTCAGGTGTGTCCCATATTTAGCATCACAGGTGTCTTCAGTCCTTTAATCAGTCAGTCTGCCTGTTTAAAGGGAAAAAAATAGTCACTGTGCTGTTTGGTATCATGGTATGTACCACACTGAACATGATGCACAGAAAGCTGAGAACAGAGTTATCTCAGGAGCTTAGAAAGACAATTATTAAGGGAAAGGGAATTACTGATGACAAACTGATGAAACAGATAATACGAATGGTAACCAATGAGCCCAGAACAACTTCCGAAGAGATTGGAAATTAACTCCAAGGTCAAGGTACATCGGTGTCAGATCACACCATTCAGTGTTGTTTGGGCCTTAATGGACAACTGAGGAAGACACCAAATCATTAAAAAGCAGGACTGGAATTTGCCAAAATGCATGTTGACAAGTCACAAATCTCAGGGAAAAGGTCCTTTGGTTAGATGAGACAAAACTGGAGCATTTTGGCAACAAGTCTCATCAACTCCATGTTCACGAAGCCAAACAAAATAAACCATAAAAAGAAAGTTATCAGTGGAACCAAATACCTGTGGACAGGTACAGAAGTCTCATAGAGAATTACAAAAATTGCCTGCTTGAAATGGTTGTGCAACAAAATATTATTAAAAAAAACAACATTTGTGCAAAGAGCACATGACTTTTCACTCAAAGTTCAAAAGAGTATTGAATTAGAGAGAAGAGACCAACACCTGTCACTTAACATAAGAATAATAAAATCTTACATTCAGAGCCTCCAGGATTTTGCGATGTTGCGATCGCAACTATTAACGCAAAATCAAGCAAACCCCGCGAAATCGCAACTTTGCCCAAAACACTGCAACTTTAACTCAATATTTATTGTTGGTCTAGTGTCTTCTTTGTGGGTTTGTGTAGTGTGGAATACAAAATAACCCCAAATAACTCATGAAGAAGACACATGACATCACTTCCTGTTAACATCAGAATGTCGGGAGCATGCAGGAGCAGCGACCAAAGCGAAAATGTGTGCTAATGCTTCACATTTGCCCACAAAGATTTCAGCAAAGGACCGCGCAAAACACCGCAGTGAAGTTAGTTTTAAGTTAGATATTGGATATTTACGCTCCGCGGAGTTAGCGGCGTCTAGCTCACGGCTGACCCGAAACAGGAACGCTAATGTTCTGACAGTGAGTTTTTGGCCGGCAGAGAACGGCTGGCTGACATTAGCGTTCCTGTTTCGGGTCAGCCGTGAGCTATACGCCGCTAACTCCGCGGAGCGCGAATATCCAAAATCCAACTTAAAACTAACTTCACTGTGGTGTTTCCTACCCAGCTGCACGAGACTGGGGGGAAGCTGTTTTGCACGTCCTGCAGTGTAATCATCGAACATAAGCGCATCGACACACTTTGTGTCTGCAAAACATGTGAGGAGAGCTGCAGACAAGGGACAGTCCAGAAATGGTCATGAATGTCAGTTTAGAAGCTATCAGAGTTCTCAAATAAAGCACCTCTTGAGAATGTCAATATTTGTCGGTAATCTTACAAAGCTAGTAAGTATTTTTGGTTTATATATTAAAAGTTATGTTTTTTTATTGATTTTAGAAAAAAAAATTGCAACTTTTCATTGCAACTTTTAGGAAAATGCCCCGCGAAATCAGGTATTTTAGTCCGCAACAATCACAAAAAATGCCCGCGAAATCCTGGAGGGATTGTACATTGCTGTTTTAATTGTAGAAGGTCATTCTGTGTTTTTACTCAAGGCTATGTCGTGTTAAAGCTGTTTTAAATTTCACTAAAATGTGTAACAATTTGTTTTATTATTGTTTGATTGTAATTTTCTTACCTTTAGAGAAAGCATTAGGGAGGGCTTAGCCTTCCTAACCCATTTAACACAATCTCTGAGTACAAGATTCCAAACAAAGAGACCAGCTGCTGGAGCTAAATGAAACCCAGTTTGTGCCCAAAACTAGTAAATAGTTGTATCAAGAGGGGATTTCATGAGCTCAAGAAAAATTGCATTACTATATTTTTTAAAGATTGGTCCTTGACAGTATCATTATTTCTCAGTGACAGTGAATTTCTGCAACAAAACTTATTTAACAATAGTAAGTTAAGATTACAATAAAAATGAATTATTTAAGCCAGTATCTCACTAAGCTGCGACTGTAGGCAACTAGTTGACAATCGACATTTATGAGGGAGTATCTGAAATGTGTTCTCAATTTCCTCACATGACTTATAGAGGCTTGCAGTGTTGTTGCTCGAGTTTTGAATATGTTTAAAAATTTTCTGCAACATTGTTTTTACTCAAACTAGTCTTGAACCCTTCTCTGTTATGTCACAGACATCTCAAATCCTTCTCAAGAACACTAAATTTGTAGTTTGACAACAACATGGGAACTCTCCTCTGACAGAAAACATTAAAGGAGGCAACAGCCCTTAATTTCCAGGTCTACAAACTCCACCAATGATAAATAATATTTTTTGAAAAACTGATCCAAATCTGTCTATTTTCTTTTCAAAAGTGTAGCGTCCAGCAGATCAAATCATTAACGTGGGGGTGGCTGCCAAGGTTGGTACGAAGCAAGTTGAGGTGGTGTGGAGATGAACATAAAAACAATTTCCAACATTTAAAATACAGTTTTGCAAACTGTGTGCAAAAACAGGCTATGATTTTTAAAAATAGCCCACGCAAATTGCTTCCACACAACTCGCTGGTTGCTTGTTCACAAACACACAGAATTCAGTGAGACTGCAACTGAAAATTTGCCTATTTTCCTGCAATATTGAGCCACAAACTAGTCTCCAACAATCACAGTCAAGTCAGATACTACCTTTAACAACAGAATTTAACTTAACACAGAGAAGCAACTAGGTGTAGTTTCTAAAAGGTCATGGATTGGTGGACATTATTTTAAGCAGCCTTCTTCATTACAATTGGATGTATCCTTTCACCACTCAGTAAAAATAATGATGGTCCACTGGGACATGGCTTGTTGTGCTGCATTAAAGTTTTTGCGTAACACCACCACATGAGACCATGGGAAGAAACTATCTTATGCAAAATGGTTTCATGTTTGCCTGTTTAAACTCAGGCAAGGGCCAGTGATTTTAAAATTAACATATTATTCATGGCTGAATTCAATGTAGATCAAAACCAATCAAGGACATACTGAGTGAGTGGGTGCAGGTAAAAAGTGTTGGTAGAGCTTTCTTTTTGCATTAATATTCAGTTTAACATAGTACATGTTACATTTTTAGTACAATATTTTCCTGTAGGATCAAACACTTTCAATAAAGCTCAAATAAACAACTTTAAAGTGCTAACAAAACTTTTATTTTAGTGTAGAGTTTTCAGTAAACTCAGATGATTTGGTGTCATTTTACATTCTTTCTGTTGTATTTGCATGTGAATTCACCTCTTTGCTTGCAATGAACGGCTGCAGTTTTACCCAAAAGTTCAGTTAGAATGTATGAAAAAAACAAACACTTCCACAGACTTGAACTGTTGGTATTCTGAGATGGCAACTGTGTAAAAATAAAGTTTAATTGGTGAACGCTACACAGGCAGTAACCTCTCTATGTGACCTTTTCTACTGGTGGGGACACAGACATAAATTTAGTGTCATGGCTGTGACATCAGGCGAAAATGCTTTGCTACTTTTCCATGTGTTTCACCTCTCACGGAGGATGAGAAGACGTGGAAGGACAAGCTCAAACCTCACCAGCTGGCTGTCGGCCCATAACTACACCTTTTGACGTCTGCCCCTGTCAAGACCTACTCAGAGGAGAGTATGAGACTGTCACAGAGGAGCCACATCCCAGAATATATTTTCCACCTGAATTTTGCTGTAGGCAGGTGATGTGAGGGGAGATGAAACACTGATCAGTTTTGTGAGGAATTCCAACCTTAATTTGAAAATGATGGGACAATGGATATAATGTAAATGCAAACAGAAGGCAATGATTTGCAAATCTCATAAACCCTTATTTTATTTACAATGAAACATAGTGAACATGTAAAATGTTTAAACTAGGAAATTGTACAATTTCTTTGAGTAAAAAAAAGTAAATTTGAATTTTATGGCAGCAACACATTGCAAAAAAAAGTTTTGAGAAAGCTATCTTCCCCACTGTGAAGCATCCCTTTTTCTTTTAATACCATCTGTAACTTAGGAGAACAGCTGCTGAAGTTTTGGAGGGGAATGTTGTCTCATTCTTGTCCGATTTACAATTCTATATGTTCAACAATCCTGGGTCATCTTTGCTGGAATTTCTGTTTCACGATCAGTCAAATGTAGGGGAATGGTCTGTGTGGATTTCTATGTTTGATATCATCAAACACAGATTAATTTTCCATCATCACATGATGCATATGTGTTCCACTCTCACATAAGAATTCTTCTTCTTTTCCTCGAACCCACTACAGACAAAACTTCCAGCCATGAACAGACTCCTAATCTTGTCTCCATGGCAACAAGGAGCCTGGACCCTAAAACTACAAGTGGTCCAGACTGCATGAAGTTTGGGGCTGTGCTGGGCTATGGTGGGTGTCCTCTCCCACTGGACCTCTCAGCGGGTTGGCTCAACAAGAGGCTCAACAAGAGAGATGGCTATATGCCCTTTCACCTTGGTCTGTCTGGGTGCCAGCTGCTGCAGTGGACTGGTTCCTGCTCAATGTCTTGGGGCTCTGCTGCTTGGTGCTGGGTGGTTTCTTTGCCGGGCTGCTGGGAGTTTGGGTCCCAGGCTTGGCCTGCATGGAGGGGCTGGTGCCCTGCATCTCTACCCATACGTCTTTGTCCTGGGGGCTGCCCTGTGCTTCGTTGACAACCTACTTCTGTGTGGACGCGCAGCTGTCTTAGGGTGGTGCCCGATGTCTGTTTTCCTGGAACTGCTGCTGCCTTCTGGGGCTGGATCCACCTTACCTCGCTATTCTTGGGTGCTGTAGATGGCAGGTATTGGAGCCAAATATGTGTATTTTGGTTTTTGGCCACTAGATGGGGATGTCGGTTACAATATATAAATCAAGAGGTGACAGGTAGCTAGCAGGTGTTGAACCCGGAAGGGCCTAAAAGTTTTTGACCGCTGTTACGGAGTCATTTGTGACACTGTTGCCGTGTACAAGCGAATAAAGGGAATTTGTTCACAAACGTTTATTTGATTGGAACAAGTGTGGAGTTTGGACTACAAGAAGATCGAAGATCGAGATTACACGCGATCAACAGGTGCAATGTTAGCCGCTCAGCGTGTCAACAACAAAGCAGCAACGGGTCAACGCTTAAACTAGTGCAGGGTTGAACTGGCTAGTATACTGTCAAAAACTTGTCCTTCGTTTTTGGATTTTAATGAACTTGGATGTCTTTGAGCAAAGCGGTGGAAATTATGTGGAGCAGACTGAGACTGTTTGGATTGAGAGAAGCTGTTGTGTGGTAGCTGGACGCTACAGAAAAAAAAACCATCAAGCTGCGACCGCGGCAGCAATGGATCGGATGGACGCGGTGGCAGACGGACACTGATTGAGGAGGATCGGATCGCTGGATGAAGTGCTTGGGTTTCTGAAGATCGTTGTGAATTGGATCACGTAATGTCAACAGGCGCCCAACGAGGTATGTGTAGCGCTACACCTTTGATGGCCATTACTTTTTATTGTGTGCACACATTAAAACCAATGCATTGGTAATCGAGGCGTTTAAATAATAATATTGGGCATTGCCTCTTTGCGTTCGAGGCTCATTTAATAGCTTTTGCGCGTTTGTCTTCCAAGTGGACTTGGCTCTATGGAAATGGACAAAAATACTGAGACGGAACAGATGGCTGTTGGTGGGGAAACTCAAAAACGTACTGTTAAATTAACAGAAAAGGCCTTGGCTGAAAAACTTGAAACATTACAAAAGGAACGAAAATCAAAATTAAACAAAATGGGTAACATAAGACTTGAAATTCAGGATTTAATGTTTAAAGGTGAAAAAACAAAAACAAAGGTTTTAAGTGTTCTTGATATGTTGATTAAGTTGTGTGATGATGTTAAATGTGTGCATGAGTCTTTTCTGGGGTTTTTGCCACCTGATGAAAAAGAAAATCATGAAGTATGGTTTAAAGCAAAAATTATTCCTAATAATGAATGTATTTCTAGTGTAAATAAGTGGCTCTCTCAAACTGCAATTAGCAAAAATAATGGTGGTGATGATGATGATGGTGTAAATCCCGCTGACAGTGTGTCAAATGTTAGTAGACATTCACAAAGGACTGTTAATTCCAGCATAACTTCATCTGTAAAGTTAAAGGCAGCAGCTAAAAGGGCCTCAGTTTTGGCCCGTGTGAAAGCTGTAAAAGAAAGACATGCTATTGAAGAAGAGGAGGAGAAACTGAGGAAAAGAAAAGAGATGCTCGCACTGGAAACTGAGTTGGCTGAATCTGATTTGCAAATGGAAATGTATAATTTAAATCTGGAGTGCACCTCACAAACATCAAACTCAGTGAGCTCATATCATAAAAGGAAAATAAAGACAAAGGGATTAAAGCAAAGTTTGGACCCCTCTGTGAAGGAGTTTCTTCCTAAAAATTAAATGGAAAATCTAACAACTCAACAGGACGATGTAAACCAGTCGAAACAAAGAAATGAATTAAAGATGGCATCAAAGGAAAATAAACCTATGGATGTGAGACCAAAGAGAACCTTAACAACAAACCAGCACCCTGTGTGGGGTCAACATAAAGCTAGTGGAACCCAAATACAATCAAAAGAGCATTTTAATCATGAGGATGTAACCCAACCATCAAACGGTTTACAATTACCTGGAGAACTTCTCACCATCATGAGCAGACAAACTGAAATCACAGCAGCCTTGGTAAAGCAGCAACAGAGTATGACTCTCCCACCACGGGACATTCCTGTTTTTGATGGTGATCCTTTGCAGTACAGAGCCTTTATTAAAGCCTTCGAACAAGGAGTTGAAAGCAAAGCAACCAATGCGGACTGTCTGTACTACCTGGAACAATTTACTAAAGCTCAACCTCGTGAGCTGGTGTGCAGTTGTCAGCATATGGATCCAGAGTATGGTTATACTGTAGCAAAGAATTTATTGCAGGAACATTTTGGAAACCCTTACAAAGCTGCAACTGCATATATTAACAAGGCTTTATCTTGGCCAATAATAAGAATTGAGGACATTAGAGCATTACAGAGTTATTCTTTGTTTTTGCGTGGCTGCTGTAATGTAATGGAAGAGCTCGAGTATGTGCAGGAGCTGAATATGCCCGTAAATATGAGAGCAATCCTTGCTAAACTGCCGCACAAGTTACGAGAATGTTGGAGGAATAAAGCTTCCGATATAATGGAGACAACTGGATACCGAGCAGGATTTAGTGATATGGTTGCATTCATTGAGCGACATGTCAAGATTTTGTCTGATCCTTTTTTTTGGAGAATTACAAGATTACAGCTTCAGTACATCATCCATCAGTCGTCAACGGCAACAACCTGGGATTAAGACCAAGGGGAATGTAGTGGCCAGCACTGTAACGACCGTAAGTGCTTCAGGAGAGGTTGATCAGCAACATGCTGCAGCTATAGGAAGTGATGGCTGTTGTGCTTGTTGTTCAGAAGCTCACCCACTGGAAGAATGCAAACAATTTAAAAGAAAACTTCACAAGGACAAAGTCTTTCTGTTGAGAAGAAAAGGATTATGTTTTGGCTGTCTGCAGTGGGGTCACATCAGCAGGAATTATGAAGCACGGTTAACTTGTGAAATTTGTAATGAGAGTCATCCAACTGTGCTACATATAAGAAGAGGGACAATTTCTGTTGAGTCTGAAACAGGAATACCAGAGCTCCCATCAATTGTGAATGCAACATGTGGCCATAGAGGGGCCGGTAAGGATCGTGGAATGCTATCTGTGCTCCCTGTAAAGGTTAAAGCTATGAAAGGACAATGTGCCATCCACACGTATGCCTTCTTGGATCCAGGCAGCACTGGAACATTTTGCTCTGAAAGGCTGATGCATCAACTGAACCTCACTGGAAAGCGAACACAAGTTCTTCTTCGAACAATGGGCCAAGCTAAAATAAATCCAGCATTTTCGCTGTGTAATCTTGAGGTGGCTGGTTTGGAGAGCAATACATTTTATCCTCTGCCAGAAGTTATCACACAAAGACAAATGCCTGTGACCAAAAATGATATGATAACATCTGAAGATTTAGTAAAGTGGCCATATTTGTCAAGAGTTCATATGCCATCCATAAATGCTGAGGTTGATCTGTTAATTGGTACCAATGCTCCAAGGTTATTGGAACCTTGGGAAGTCATCAACAGTCAAAACAATGGTCCATATGCTGTTAGAACTGTACTTGGCTGGGTGGTCAATGGGCCCTTGGATAGCAATGATGCTCAAGAAGTCTTATCTGTAACAGTGAACAGAATCTCATTGAGCAAGTTGGATGAACTGCTCAGGAGCCAGTACAATCATGATTTCTGTGAAGGATCAGTTGATAAGCAAGAAATGTCCAGAGAAGACCAAAAGTTTCTCAATATTATGGAAACATCTGCAGCAATACAGGATGGAAAGTATTGTTTGAACCTGCCATTTAAAAGAATGGATGTCTGTTTACCAAATAATTTTGTAGTAGCCAAACAGAGATTACAAAGTCTCAGGAAAAGATTCAAGTTTAATCAGAACTTTCATCAGGAGTATGTGGAGTATATGAATAACATAATTTCATGCAGATATGCAGAACTTGTACCTGAGCACCTTTTGCATTGTGACAATGGAAGGATTTGGTACATTCCCCACCATGGGGTTTATCATCCAAGAAAAGGAGCTTTACGTGTGGTGTTTGACTGTGCTGCAGCATTTAGAGGAGTGTCTTTGAATAGTGAGTTGCTGCCAGGCCCCAACCTTACCAACACTTTGTTGGGGGTCCTTATGAAGTTCAGAGAAGAGTCAATAGCCATAATGGGAGACATTAAAGCTATGTTTCATCAAGTGCAGGTGCCAGAAGGAGATCGAGACTTCCTCCGCTTTCTCTGGTGGCCAAATGGGGACATCAGGCAGGAACCAGTACCTTATAGGATGATGGTCCATTTATTTGGAGCCGTTTCATCCCCAAGCTGTGCAGCCTACGCCTTAAGAAGAACTGCCCAAGACAATCAAAACGAATTTCCATCAGAAGTCATAGAAACTGTGAGACAGAACTTTTATGTCGACGATTGCCTCAAAAGTGCAGCCACTGAAGAGGAAGCTATCCATTTGATAAAATATCTTGTTGCTCTGTGTGAAAAAGGAGGCTTCACATTGGAAAAATGGATAAGCAACAGTCGTGTTGTTCTGCAGGCCATCTCAGAAGAGCAGAGAGCTAAAGATTTGAAAATGTTAGATCTGGATATCGATAAGCTTCCAATGGAAAGAGCTTTGGGTCTGCAGTGGTGTGTAGAGACCGATGCCTTCCAGTTTAAGATAAAGCTGAAACAGCAAGCCCTGACCAGGCGTGGAATGTTATCTGTGAATAGTTCTGTGTATGACCCTTTGGGTTTCCTGGCTCCAGTGACATTGGGAGCAAAACTGATGCAGCAGGAACTGTGTAAAAGAGGCTGTAGCTGGGATGATGCATTACCACAAGACATTTTACACAAATGGAGAAGATGGTTGGATGAGCTTGCGCTATTGTCCACATTTAGTGTCGGCCGCTGCATAAAACCTGTGGGGTTTGGAGCCATAAAGCATGCACAATTACACAATTTTTCAGATGCCAGTGAAACAGGGTATGGAACTGTTGTGTATATTCAGATGATAAATTACGAAAACAGCATTCATGTTGCTTTTCTTATGGGGAAGGCCAGAGTAACACCACTGAAAGTTATCACTATTCCCAGGCTTGAACTTTCAGCTGCAGTCTTAGCAGTGAAGGTGGTCGCTATGGTCAAAGCAGAACTGAATATACATCTAGAAAAATCAATGTTCTGGACTGATAGCACATCTGTGTTAAAATACATCAACAATGAAGACAGACGCTTTCACACGTTTGTGGCAAATAGAATTTCAACCATCAGAAATTTGTCTGAACCTATTCAGTGGAATCATGTCAGCACAAAAGAAAATTCAGCTGATTATGTGTCCCGTGGACTGAAAGTTTCAGACTTTCTAAAAACCAGAAAGTGGCTGGATGGACCAGAGTTCTTGTGGAAAGATAAAGAAACGTGGCCTAAAGGGGTGATTGATGTAGAATTGGATGTCAGCGACAAAGAAGTTAAGAAGGAGGCTGCAGTCTACATCATTGGCCTTGACACTCCTGCACCTACTGACCAGCTTATTGCACATTTTTCAGATTGGAGAAGACTTAAAAGAGCAGTGGCTTGGTACCTAAGGCTGAAGTGTGTCTTAAAAGAAAAATGTAAAAGGAGAAAACAGCTGAACCCTTTAATGGACAAGAACCCAGTTGTGCATCAGATGAGCACAAGAGGACGCCAAAGGACCACTGATAACTCAAAAGATGGAAATTTGTCATTGACAGAGCTCCAAAGTGCAGAGTTCTTCATTATTTTGTACTGTCAGCAGCAAAAATTCCAACATGAGATTGAAGCTCTGTCACATAACTCTAAAGTAAACCGTACAAGCTCTATTTATGCGTTGGATCCAGTTTTGGAAAATAACATTTTAAGAGTTGGAGGCCGGCTTCATAGAAGTGCAATGCCAGAGGAAGTAAAACATCCGATAATTCTGGCCAAAGAGCAACACATCTCCAAGTTAATCCTCAGACATTTTCATAAAGTTCTTGGACATGCAGGACGAGTGCACACACTGTCGGCTGTAAGAAAAACGTTCTGGATTACAAAGGGAAATTCTGCTGTGAGAAAAGCCATTGGTGAGTGCAGCATCTGCAGGCGATACAACAGCCAACCCTTAACGCAAAAAATGGCTGACTTACCTGTTGCAAGGATTCTTCCAGATCATCCCCCCTTTTTTAATACTGGGGTTGATTATTTTGGGCCATTTGAAGTTAAAAGGGGAAGAACACGCTGCAAGAGATATGGTGTTTTGTTTACCTGCCTGGCAAGTCGGGCCATCCATTTGGAGACTGCAGCTACCCTTGGTACAGATTCCTGCATCCATGCATTGAGAAGATTTATCAGCAGAAGAGGACAAGTTAAACAGATATGGTCTGATAATGGAACAAACTTTATTGGTGCTGAGAGAGAACTGAAAGAAGCTCTTGTTGATTTAGACCAGGACATAATAAAGTCATTTTTGGCACAGGTGGAAATTAATTGGATTTTTAATCCACCTGCTGCTTCCCATTTTGGTGGTGTTTGGGAGCGAATGATTTGTCTGGTAAGAAGAGTACTCAACTCAGTGCTGCGTCAGCAAACTCTTGATGATGAAGGGTTAAGTACAGTAATGTGTGAAGCAGATGCCATTTTGAATGATCGCCCTATTACAACCCTTTCAGATGATCCAAATGATCTAGAGCCACTTACCCCCAATCACCTGCTCTTACTCCGCGGAAAGCCTTCACTTCCCCCTGGAATATTTAAACCAGAGGATCAGTATGCAAGAAGACGATGGAAACAGGTGCAATACCTGGCTGACCTGTTTTGGAAGAGATGGGTTCGAGAATATCTACCTTTGCTTCAAGAAAGGCAGAAATGGAACGAGAAGAAGAAAAGTCTTGCTGTTAGAGAAATTGTGGTTATCATGGATCCTTCAGCACCTCGAGGATCCTGGCCTCTTGGGAAGGTTTTAGAAGTGTTTCCAGACAGTCATGGTTTCGTGAGGTCAGTGAAGTTGAAAACTAAGTCCAGTATTATTGAGAGACCAATTTCAAAACTTTGTATGGTGTGTGGTATCTGAATTAATATGTTGATATCATATTTGTGTCACATTTTGTCTCCTGTATTATTGTTTTGGAATTGGCATATTTGTTTATTATGCCAATTAGGGGCCGGTGTATTGGAGCCAAATATGTGTATTTTGGTTTTTGGCCACTAGATGGGGATGTCGGTTACAATATATAAATCAAGAGGTGACAGGTAGCTAGCAGGTGTTGAACCCGGAAGGGCCTAAAAGTTTTTGACCGCTGTTACGGAGTCATTTGTGACACTGTTGCCGTGTACAAGCGAATAAAGGGAATTTGTTCACAAACGTTTATTTGATTGGAACAAGTGTGGAGTTTGGACTACAAGAAGATCGAAGATCGAGATTACACGCGATCAACAGGTGCAATGTTAGCCGCTCAGCGTGTCAACAACAAAGCAGCAACGGGTCAACGCTTAAACTAGTGCAGGGTTGAACTGGCTAGTATAGCGGGCCTTTTACTGTTCACAGTACTATTTTTGACCGTGCATCTCCAGGTGGTGTGGTAGTAGCCGTTAGTCATCCTCAACACATTCTCTAAGCACTAACACATCTTGCAATATTGCATGAGATCATTTACAAGGTTTGACCAAAATGAGCACAAATCCATCATTTCCAAACTTAGTTTAAATCTCTGGCATGAGAATATTTTATTTTATTTTATTTTATTTTATTTTATTTTATTTTTTTCACGTGAGTCAGCTCAGAGACTGGTGAGAAATATAATCATGCTAAACTGGACAATAGGTAACTTGTTGTTTTGACCTGTACAGTACCATAACATGACTGAAATCCTAATAAAGCTGCTCTCACACACATAGTTTTGATATCAGAAAGTAAAAAAGGTTTGAAATTCTGATTGAAAAGTGGCCCATTAAAACCTTTTTTATCGTGATTGCTGTTAAAGTTCTACTTCAATAAAATACTGCTTGTATGTAAGCACAGAAGCTATCAAAACTTACCAATTCTAATTCTTTTATAAAATTAATAAATGAGTGAGACTTTGTTTATTTAAGTGTTGTAAATTTGAGTTTGTAAACTGAACTTTGAGTGAGCTTCTTTCTAGTGTGAACTTGCTCAACACTGCAACTTTATTTGTTTATTTATTTATTTATTTGTTTAGCCCAGGGCTAATTAACTTCAGTTACAAGTAGGGCATATACAAAAAAATACTGGGGCATTGAGAACCACAGGCAATAATATATAATTTATTTGTAAACCACAGCCTAATCAAGAACAATAAGCATGCAATCGATCACAGGTTCAGCCTAAAAAAAGTTTTGTTTAGGTAATGTTGAAGCTAAAGGCTGGGATGCAATAATAGCTCTCTTGTTTGGTGTAAAAATGACCGGTGGTCACATGACTCTAGAGAAAATATTCAAGCAGCTCCTGTACTTTACCTCTCTATTTTTCTGGATAACCTGCAGAAGAGGGATGATTGACTTGTGTCTTTTCATGTTGTATTCTTTAATCACAGCAAGTCTTTGCTGTCCTATAAACATTAGTTCACTACTTGATGTTGTTGACAAAGTGAATAAAATATACTTCTCAGTCTATTCGCTCTGCCATCAATTTGTTACTTTTCTTAACCTAATTTCTAAGTTTTAGGCTTCAAGAAAAGACGTCTTGAAACTTGGAGTGAGCTTAGCTAATGTGCAGTCTTATTGCCTTTCCACAGGTCAGCTAGACAGGTCAATTAGCCAGCTGCTTACAGATTTATCCACCCCACCCCTCTCCATTGTCATGGTCTATCAAAGACTGTCTGTTTGACAAATGGAACATTGCACCATTTTTCCCCTATCTAATTTTAGACCCATGGCATGAAAGTAGCTCTGATATGGACTGTTTATTTTTCACATTATAGTCATACAAACTAGTCTTAGTTTCTGGAACCTTTGTGGGAATCCAAAATTAAAAAAAGGTCCATTTTCCATCCAGGAGCTGCTTGATGAATAGGCCTTCTTTAGCCTTTTTTACTCTTATTTGCCTGTTAAGAAACCTGCACAGATAAATTGTAGATTCCAAAACGGAGAAACAAAGTATAACAAGTTATCCCGTTTAGAATACAAAGTTGGAGAAAAAAACATTCAGAGAAAATCTGAATGTAAACCGAATACTTTACATGATGTAGCCTAATGTAATCTGGGTTGTACGATTTGTTCAGTTTAGGAAAATGAGAGCCATCTGTATTATATATTGGACATCCATTGTGTGTGTGTGTGTAAATGGGAGGCGTAGTTTTGTGTGCACCCTTCTTGTTCATATTGATTCAAGCTGCAAGCTACAAACCAGTCATCTAACATGCTTGTGAATAAAATAAATCTGGCCTTAGAGGAAAAGGAAAAGGCTCCAGACACAAAGCTGTTATGTCCCCTTTCTGTCTGTCTCTCACACACACACATCCACAGAAATGTTCATCTACTCACTGGTGTGATGGCTGCTGCAACACTGAATCATTAATCTCACCTGAGGTGTTTGTATAATTCCATAAACCGCAACCCATAAAGTGTGAGGAAGACTAGAGGAGACAAGATAACAGAAGAGACCATTGTGTGCTTGGTCTCAGGTCCTTGCATGACCCTAAAGCTTTCCGACAAAGATGGGAGATGGCATAAAAAATACTGCTAGTGAGATGCTTTGGGCAGATTTTTGCTACAGGTGCTGTTTAGCTTCTTTATTCAAAGACAAGAAAATGACTTTTTTGACATTTAAACACAGTGATAGGTCAATATACTTGCAAAAGGTAAGCCATTGATACAATCTAGTTTTTTGGAAATCTTTAAAGGTGAACTGAAATCAAATCTCAAACTATTGACATTTCATAAATGTTATTTAGTCAAACACATCCACACAACATTCCAGGGACTCATTTTTCTTACATAAAACTTAAATAACCTATTTTGTTCAGGTATCACATCCACACTAGGTCCTTACCATAACCTTGTCATGATTACAGATCACTCCTGCTTCAAATTTTCAATGACCAAGCCACTCTGGTTTGTGCTGGCCATAGGTCATGGATACACTGCCATCACACTCCACACAGGTCTTTCTTGACCATAAAAGTGTGACATTTATTTAAATAGCTGTTTTGTTCAGGATTTTTTTTTATTTTACCTCTGCAAGACGGCTTTACTCTGAACCCCAGTGTTCCATCCATCCATGATCCGTCAGTCCATCTGCTGCTCCATCCCACTACTACTAGTGAACAAGATACCAAAATACTTGAACTTTTCTGCTCCTATGAAGATTTACTTTTCTCCACTTTAAAATTTGAAACTAATTCTTTTTTGTTGTTTTCATTATTATTTCTAATGGGTCATTGAGCAAAGACAATATTTCATTCCAATTGTTAAATAAAGGCAGTGTTTACAGCTGTGTGTGGCTAAAGATGGGGAGGAAAATGTGCATGTGTGCACATTTCTGCCTTTGTGCCTAAACAAGTTCAGTCGTTAATCTACAGAGTCTATGCCTCCCAATGTATTGTTGCATTTCAAATTGCATACCTCCACACAATGTGTAATTTTTAGCTTATCTTCTCAGAACTTTAATTTCTTGGTCATTGACTGCTGTTGTAATGAACACTAGTTGAGTTTTTAAGAAGACACATTCAGACAAGTTTGAACTGATCTTTTGCTTAGATCAGCAGTGGTCTTAGTAAACTTCCTTCACCAGGTTTGCATCTGCTTTGTGATTCAGTTGTCATGCAATTTATTGCACTTGAAATGTTCACTCATATGAAGCAGAAATGCCAAATAAATAATAGAAGAATTGCACAGATTGATGCGTGCAGTATGCGGTGATGCATATGCTGTTGTAGACTCTACAAACACATAGCAAACTTTATAAACTCAAGTGCACACACTTCTTGTGGTGTTTGTAGACAATTTCGTATAGCAGAAATAAATCATTTCACAGAAAAAGGTTTTGCCACAAACTTAACTGACAAAACAAAAACAACTGGACTTCTATTCTGTAGCTGAAAACATTTTGCTTCTCATTCGAGGAGCTTTCTCAATTCAAAGAGGAGAGAATATGAAGTTCAAGCTCACATGAATGACCAATTTCATCCAGTCAACTCCTTTATTCATGTGACCAGAGTGGCACATTTGTGAGACAGGCTAACAAAGAACCTAACGAGCCTCTATTGTGAGGAGAGTGAGTGTAATCTGCATGTGAATCTAGCTTACAGAACATCTCATCTTTAAATGCTTTTTTATCAATCATTTTATTATGATTGTATTTTTCAGTTTTTATTAGTATTTTTGTCACAGACAAAATTTAACTGCCTGCATGACTTTCTCCTAATTTCAAACAGCCAAATTTTGTTTCACGTCCACCTCAAAGTTTGAGGAACTCTTTTTCTCTCAGCTCAAATAAATTAACGAGAGGTTTAAACTGAATTTTATCAACTTTAAAATTGACAAATCACTGCATTTTTTTTTACTTTACAGCAAGCCTCTTCTGTTTCAAATAAATGTGTGACAGAGACCTTTCCTGTCAGCACATAACTCCAGAAGCAAAGTAGTGGCAGCAGCTGTCTTCACAACCCTGCTTTAGGAACGTGTCGGGTTCTCCTAGTGTCTGCCATGTTTGTGGACTGCTCCCACACAAGTGGTTTAAAGTGGTGGAGACATCTTCAGCGTTAATTTGACCAGCTAAAGTCATCAGAATGAAAAAGTTGGGGGGTGGAGGCCCAAGAGCTTGTTTTTGTCCACTGCTGTAACTTATTTTAGTTGTAAGTATATAAATAGTACATACATGTTCCTGTTTGAAATTGTCTAAGATTTTCAGCTCAAACTGACAAGCTGAGTTTGTGTCTGTAGGCAAACAGTGAGTCATAGTCTTTCCTCTTTTCCAAAAGTGCCATGTCTAAAATTGACTTTGCTTTCTGTCTTTCTGTTGAGACTAGTGCTCAGTCATTTTGGTAGGCAGAAACATCTAAGCCTTATCTCATTTCACACCTGATACCAGAATGTAATGCACAGCTGTTCCAGAGGAAAAATACAGAAAATCAAATTACAGTGTAAGAAAGAGATGTAACAATAGCTCTCTGTGCTCTGTATAGAAATGTCAGCTATATGTAGCATATGGTGAGAACCGCTAATTTGATTACCACAGTACACGCATTTCTGTGATGTGTCATATTTGCATTAATGACTTCGCTGACAGATGCAGCCTGCCAAAACAGGGCTGGCTGCCAATACCTGCAAAGAAGTCAGCTGTTGATTATACATGAAAAAATAATAACAACAACAAAAAAAAACCCAGCTAATAAAACAGACTCTCTGAGGTGTAGCTGAAGTGACTAAATTAGATTAACTGAATATTTCCTTTAATTTAGTTGAATAAAAGCTCTTTGAAGGTATTACAGTAAGTTTCTCATGAGAAACACCACTTAAACCACACAAAGAGACTGTTTCTGGTTTCATAATTCAAAGATGGGAAAGCAAGTGGGTGATGTTTGAAGAGGTTGAACTAAAATCTTCAAAATCCTCTTACATGATCCAGGTTTTGAAATGAATTTTTCAAAGACTTGCAGTTAAAGGGATATTCAAGCCATTTTGATGTGAGGTTCTGTGGAAAAGTAATGACACAATAATACCTTACCTGCTGATGATTACAGTCGTGTTTTCTTTATCTGTAACTTAGTTCTCACATATAAATCAATCTGTTACTGCATGTAGGGATTCTTTAAATCATCTAGTGCAATTAAAGGGGGAAAAAAGTTCACAGGCTTTTTGATCATGGCATCTATTTGGACAAAAATAGCACCTAGAAGAAAAATAAAATGTATACAGTAGATTGCAAAACCCAGTTGAGGCTTTGTGACAAATTCTCAGGAATAAACTCAATGATGCTGAATAAAAAACTAGAATATTTGTCAATGCAGTTACTGTACAAAATTCCAATGTTACATCAACTTTTCTATCTCTCTTTTTTCTGTTTTGGCTGCTCCCTTTTTTAGGGGTCTTCACAGCAAGTAAACTCACACAAACAATTTGACAACTGTTTTGCTCTGGGTGCCGTTACAGACTCAACCTGGGCTTAAGCCCACAGCTTCAGAATTACGAGACTGCAGCACTGACCACTGAGCTATTGTGGCCCGCACGTCCGCTGCTTTCCCTAAAGCCAGGCAATAATTTTAGATTTCATTTGTCTTAATCTAAGCTGACAAAATGATGATGTTTTGATGTATAAATGGTACATGAAGTGTAAAGAGAACCAAGCTCTAAAGAAATGTTAACTCAACTGCCAGTCATATATTAGAGTCACTATGGTAACCACACACCTCCGTCTTTTACTCCCTGACAGCACTGTTAGACAGGCATACAGAAACGTAAAGTAGAAATGGGTTTACTCTGAGCACTCTGGTTTCCTCCCACAGGCTAAAAACGTGCATGTTAGGCTGCCCTTTTGGATAAAATGAAAGTCAGTGAGAGGTTGGGTGTGTGCACTCGGCAATGTAGGGGGATTTAAAAGAAAAAAGTGCAAGTCCTACAGCTGTAAAAGATATACTGAATAAAGGAAGACTAAAATGTCTATGTTTTATTGTATAAACTATGAAGGAAGTGTAAAAAGAATTGTTGCGAAAAGAAGAGTTTGTTTGCAACACTTTTGGAAAGTTTAAACAGCTCAAACATTAGTGACATCATCACTCCAAGTTGAACATTCTGCAGTAAAAGTTTCAAAAATCATACATTTTATGATTGCATCAAACATCAAAATGTCTGTTTAGTAACGTAAAGTTCAACCTTCTGTGACCCATTTGAACTTTGAATGATGTTTTTAAGAGCTACAAACAGGGTTTGGAGCTATAAAACTCAACAGAGAAGCTGTTCTCACTTCTTTCACCTAAATGTAAGTATTGTGCATTTAATGTTTTTCCCTCCATTTTTTAAATTTATTTTTCTAAAATTTTGTCTACATCTTACTATTGAACAATAAACAAAATTTACAATACTTCATTTCTGATCATGCAGCACATTTTGTTGTTTGCTTGTTTTTTTCCAAAGACGCCAAAGGAATTAGGAATCAAACATTATGATGGAAAAGGGAGAAGAACACCAGCATATAGTGGTCAGGGTGCTGAATTGGTTCCTTTAATTAGAGATTCCTCAGAAATCCCAGTGTTCTGCTAACCTTTTTTCTGGTGACTCACCCTGAAGCTGAATGGGTCAAACTTTAGCTGCACTAAAGGGCCAATAACATAAACTATACTCCCCTCCCCTGTCTGGTTTGCTCTTAAAGCAGCTTAACAGGGTTGATTGTCGTTCACAGCACCAATGTACTTTTCAACACATAAAAGCAATAATTACAGAGTCCTACAAATACAGTTGGAAAACCTACAATAAAGCAGGCAAATTGTTTTTTTTCTTTAATTTAATCTCTAAACAAGAACATTCTGAAAAAAATCATTTTCTCTAAGATTGTGGGTTTTAAATTAACTTGTCCTCCTCTCTTTGTTTACCAGCTTATTAGTATGATTGAATCTAACACTCACCCAGTACCCTGCACCTGACAGTGGACTCAGTGACTTCAGGTGGTTTTGGAAATGATAACCTTAGGTCTTGTTCACACAGAAATGCAGTTTTTCTCAAAATAATTTGTACTTTTGTTTCTAAAAATATCTTCATAAACAAAAAATAATATGCTCAGGTTATTGGTTAAGTTAGAGGTGTGACTATGACCCTGTTTACATGTGAACCATCTCCTGGAGCCAAATTGCAACAGAAATATTCTGGTTTCAGTTAAAAATGAGTAAACAGGGCCTATGATATTATCATTTTCAAAAGGTTGTGTTTTGACTGTCTAAATGGAAATGCAAGGGTGGCTATTCAAGATATTTTTCACTTTGTAACTTGTTTTTCAAAAAAAATGTTTTGTGACTCCTAGAATTTTGTGTTGAGGCTAGGTTAAAACAATAAAAAAAACATTTGCAAATTTACAAAGAAAACAAAAAACAAACAAGTTTCTTTGTGGATGACCCTTAAATACTGAAGCTGTGTGTGGGCAGACACTTTTTAAAAGCCAATAAACTGTTGAAGTAGCCTAACCGCATATGGTTACCTTTGAGCACTGAAAAAGGTTAATTTGTCACCTAAATTGATTTCCAAGGTCAAAGTGTATTGCTATAAATACTGTATCACCTAAGAATTAAAGATCTTCATCTCAGTACCCTTTAAATACTGTCAACACTGTCAGGGTCATAACAACTGAACCAAGAGCCACAAGACAAAGAGAGTTATCTTGCCCAGACTCATTAAATCATAGCAGTGATGCTCTTTTCAAGTTGCATCTCACCATCAAATAACCCTGTAGACCTTTCCAGATATTGATCAGTAAAAGTTACTAGAGGTACTTTTTCCCTTGCAGTTAGCCGTAGGTTTTTTAAAACTCATCTTTCGGTCTTCCTCGTTAGTTTCTGATGTTTTCCTTCAGCAGGGCAACAGGTATTCAATAAAACTTCCCACTCTGAGGATATGCAGAGATTTATTGGTGTACGGGCCTGACTGATGGAGGAGGGATAGAGCTATGGAGACCTCAGAGTTGTCAATTGACAGGAACACTCTCAAATGCAGGCACGAACACAAAGCTCAACCATCTATCTCCCTCATACATTCATTGTCTCCTTCGTGTCATTACTCGCGCAAACACAATCACTCTTTTGTTTTCCTCTCTCCCACTCCATGCTTATCACTAGCATGTGTACGGACACAAATGCCGACACGTGCCCACACACGCGCAACATTTGTATTTCAATGAGTGTAGGGTGCTTATACTCTGATCTACATTCAATCGGCAGCAGCCATTTACCTCAGTGTCAACAACCAAATTTCCCTTTTTTCCCCATCACAATCAAGCCTCAGTGCTGGTGCAACAAATGAACAAAGTGCTTCAACATGTGCGTAAATGCCCTTTTGTGGTAATCCATTCTTCAATGGAGAGTAGTTTTAATTAGTCAGAAAAGCATGTTGAGGAAGAGAGGATATCTGGGTGTTGGTCAATTTACACCATGGACAGTGACATTAAACAAAGCTTTAGCATCTCACACATCGACACACACACATTTCTCTACTGATTGATGCACAGAGGACAAGATAATCACACAGGTATAAGCAATCTCCAGAGTGCACATTACCTACTCACATTCATGCAAAAAGCAGATACAGACGCACAAAACCACACACAGACCATAATAAAAACAAGCAATAAAAAGCTAATTTAAAAGCACACAGTCTACTTATTCACCAGTGGCCTCTGTTTATGCTTGTAAAGTTGTTTCTGTGAAGATCTGTAAATTGAGTTATTGACATAATAAAACATGGCTTGTTTGGTCATTTGAGAGCTGGAGGTGCTCATCACTGCTCGATGCATCTTTTTCATGTTCTTTGGGGATTTGCAAGCATCGCTATGTGGAAAATGTCCATTACAAAGCCACTCCCGCAAACGGAAAAACACAGGAGTTGGTTTGTGTAGATGGAGTGCTTGACTTGCAGCCTAAGTCTGTATTTATTGGTGCTTGCTTGGAGTAAACTAAATGACATTTTCCATTATTAAACCATTTGTCCTCCAATAGTGTATGCTTTGGTACTTTGACAATTTAAAACTCCTGTAAGCTGGAAGCAGTTTGTCATTTTTCCCAGTGAATGTACTATATCGATCTAATGCACTTATGAGGTGCATAAAAGTGAAGAAGACGAGTATATTGAAACATTCTTTAATCTTTTTTACTAAACATAACAAAGTAGTTTTGATTCCTTAATGCAACCATGTTTTATTGTCAAAATACAACCATGAAATTGTTCTGCACACACTTCCATTTCTTGAGGATGGATTTACAAGAAATCCTGGGGATGTTTAGGGCCTTGGAAATCCTTTTGTATCCATCCCCTGACCGATTAGTACTCTTTTCTTAAATTAGGACAGTCACTTTAAAAGGGATGAATATTTATGCACTTATTTTACATTACATATTTTTTTTAATTGTCATTGCTCCATTGAAATTTGATTTATCTTTGTTTTTATTTTATTTTTTTTTATTTTTAGGTCAAAAATTCCTATTTATATTGGCTTATGACAGCAATAAATGCTTAAAACATCCAATGAGGTAAATACTTGTTTTATGCACTGTACAACTCACTCATTTCTCAACATGACAAATGCCATCCCCAGCCGGTCGAAGCAGATGGCCGCTCGTCCTAAACCTGGTTCTGATGGAGGTTTCTTCCTGTTAAAAGGGAGTTTTTCCTTTCCACTGTTGCCAATGTGCTGCTCAGGATGGGAGATTGCAACGAAGTGAAGACTGAACGCATTCTGGTGGCTTCCTTAGATTGCTAACTTTACTAATTGGCTTTTTGTAATGTATGTGCATGTTTTTGTACAGTGCCCTGAAACTACTTTTGTTGTGACTTGGTGCTATATAAATAAACTGAATTGAACATAGTACAATATGATCGTAGTATAAAAATTAGACCTTAAAGGCAGTGGGTGATTAGTGTTCCTTCAAGGAATGCTAAGCCTTTAATTTGTAAAAAATGACCAAAACACAAACTCAAACCTAAAAGAAGCACAATGCTAACTAAAAGCCAAAACTTGCAAACCTCAAAGACAAAAACAGAGGAGCTATGGTGCACATCTCCTGAATGGGCTGAATGTTTTGATATATGAATGGCTAAAATAGCACAAAGTATGCAGAAATAGTTTGATTGTAAAAAAAGTATGGGGGGGGCACAATAATATAAACACTGAATCAGCACTCATACAATAACTTCAGGTGTTTTTTTTTGTAGTAGTAGAGTTTGCTCTGGTGATGAACAGACTAACAGATAGCTAATGGAAGAATCCCCATGGACTATGATGTTTGCAGATGACATCATGATCTGTGGTGAGAACAGGGAACAGGTGGAAGATAACCTGGAGAGGTGGAGGTATGCATTTGAAAGAGAAGGGATGAAAGTCAGCCTAAGAAAGATAGAGTACCTGTGTGTGAATGAGACTGAGGCAGGTGGAACAGTGAGAAGCAGAGTTCACAAAGGTGCAGGACTTCAAGGACTTAGGGTCGACTGTCCAGGAAAACAGGGAGTGTGGTAAAGAGGTGAAGACGAGAGTTTAACTTCCAATGGATTTACACATATAAGGAAACAAATCTTGATGTCATTTTACTTTACATGAAATCTGTGTATGTCATTAGATGGATTAAAGATTGGGGTCCCTCTAGATGGAAGGAAAAACCTTCCCTTATCTCTCGTCCACCTTGCATGTCCATAACCTCAGAATCTGTGGCCGGACCTGAGTGTAATAGATGTCAAACCACTGTTGGTGAAAAAAAATTATGTTTTTTTTTTTTTAAAGATTTCACTCCCAACAAGACACATAGTGCCAATTCAAGATAACTTTTCTGTTTTCTTAATTTACCATTTTCTCCTCCAGTTTCAAGGCAAACATGGTCACTTGTTGACTTGTTGGTTTGCTGCTTTGTGCTCCTTCACACCTAACACACCGTGTCCATCATCTGTTATCTTGTGTGCAATCCACTTCTCTACCTGTTCAGAAAGTATATTGCTTTATCAAATAAATAGTAAAAAATTTGTAAAAGTTCTGAGGTGTTATAGTTGTTTAATCTAAGAGGACTTAGATTAAACAATTATATTAGCCTGTTAGTTTACAAAGAAACAGTTTTTACTGAAACTAATAAAGTTTCTGGCTAAACCTGCAGATGAAATCAAGAGTTTAGCTTTGCCTTGTTTCCAAAATAAATAGCCTTTTTTTTAAAATGAAAAACATCCGCCAACAGTCAGCCATTTTGAGGCCGGGACCTTTTACCAGCCTTGAAAAATTCTACAAAGTTGTAGACAACTGAGTTACCAATCTGATATTGATAAGGGATGTGCATGGGGAGTGAAGGGCTCTGTCTTTACAAAACAACATTGAGTTTGTTTTAATGAGGATGACTCGCTGTGGTGACCCCTGAAAAGGGAACATCCGGAAGAAAAAGAAGAAGAGTTTTACAAATTTTAATTTCTTTGTTCAGATACATATAAACAAAATCTGTAAATGAGAACAAAACAGATTGCATTTTTTTGTATTAGTTGACTGATATGTGTGTACACCAGATATTACATATAGTTATTTGTTTTGTCACTACACACAGACAACATTAAACGGTGAAGTTATCTGTTATTCCCTGAGCAGAAGCAAGAAATGAGCTGAAAACAAGAAAAGTTCTCAAAAGTTTTTTTTTTCCCCCTGCAGAAACATTGCTTAAAGTTTACTACTTGTAACTAGAGTTAGAAACAGACTTTAAATACTTTTTAGACCCTAATGGATCTTACCTTTGTTGTGTGTAAATGTGTATGTGTGCGTGTGTGTGCTCACTACCCCATGCTGTTGGTTCCAGGTCTGTTATTTCAGTGGCCATTAGAGAAAACAGTGACCACATAGACATGAACACCTTCTGGCACACACACGCACACAAAGGCACATTAGAGCGACACCTATGCATGAGTTCACACACACAGTAGGAACTAAATGTTATACATTTGCGTCCCGTAGCTCAACTCCTTTCCTGCAGCTTATTGCTGCTGATCGACTCTGCCGTGACTCGAAGGTGACCAGTTTGTGCAGGATGCGGAGTCACAGGAGAAAACTAGTGCAGTTTACAACACAGTGAAATTTACACACGCAGAAACTAGACAAACATTCTGAGTTTTATGATTTCTGCAATTAAAGACATGTAACAGTTTCCAACTGGGATAGCCTTGTCAGCAAGGACAAAGTAACAGAAGCTTTGCATTGATTCTTTTGTGATTTAATCATAACTGTATAAACACATTTGACTGAAAGTGATCTTTTTAGCTAAAAATATTACTCAAGTTAAATATTAGCAAGGAAAGTAATAAAAGTCAGTATTTTTCTGCTTTGGGTGAACTCTGTTTTATCTGTCTTTGGCTCTTTCATTTTCTGCACCTCTGTGTTTCAGTATTAGAGGTCAAAGGTCACTAACGTTTCTGAAACCACTTAAATTTCCACCCTGAGAGGCATGCATGTCTATTTAGTATTGTACAGTATTTTAGTGTACACATGTGTTTACGAGAGCAAGCACATTTTAAACTAAAATAAATAATTTATGTCACATGATGAATCTATATTTTTGTTACTTTTAATCATTTATTTAATTTCATTATTTTAACTCCGGTTTTAGATAAGTTTAGTTTAGCTTTTTATATTATTGCGTGTTTTCTTGTTACTTTTGCTCTGTATTTTTGTTTTTATTTTGTAAAGCACTTTGAACCGCCTTGTTGCTGAAAAGTGCTATATAAATAAATTTGACTTGATTATATTGCCCCTCCCTGGGCTGCCACCTTATTGTGGTGGAGGGGTTTGAGTGTCCCAATGATCCTAGGAGCTATGCTGTCAGGGGCTTAATGCCCCTAGTAGGGTCACCAAGGTAGTCAGGTCCTAGGTGAGGGGGCCAGTCAAAGTGCAGGCCAAAGACCCCTTATGATGAGTGAAAATATTGGACACAGTGTTCCCTCACCTGGATGCGGGTCACCGGGGCCCCACTCTGGAGCCAGGCCTGGAGGTGGGGCAGGTTGGTGAGCGCCTGGTGGCCGGGCTTTCACCCATGGAGCCCGGCCGGGCACAGCCCGAAGAGGAAACGTGGGTCCCCCTTCCCATGGGCTCACCACCTATAGGAGGGGCCAAAGGGGTCGGGTGCAATGTGGGATGGGTAGTGGCTGAAGGCGGGGACCTTGGCAGTCTGATCCTCAGCTACAGAAGCTGGCTCTCGGGACGTGGAATGTCACCTCTCTGGTGGGGAAAGAGCCTGAGCTGGTGTGTGAAGTTGAGAGGTTCCGGCTAGAAATAGTCGGGTTCACCTCAATGCACGGCTCTGGCTCTGGAACCAGTGTCCTCGAAAGGGGTTTGACACTCTTTCACTCTGGAGTTGCCCCCGGTGAGAGGTGCCGAGCAGGAGTGGGCATACTTGTTGCCCCCCATCTTGGTGCCTGTACGTTGGGGTTTACCCTGGTGAACGAGAGGGTAGCCTCCCTCCACCTACGTGTGGGGGGACGGGGCCTGACTGTTGTTTGCGTTTATGCGCCGAACAGCAGTTCAGATTACCCACGCTTTTTGGATTCCTTGGAGGGGTTACTGGAGAGTGCCCCTCCTGCGGACTCCCTTGTTCTGCTGGGGGACTTCAACGCTCACGTGGGCAATGACAGTGAGACCTGGAGGGGTGTGGTTGGGAGGAACAGCCCCCCTGATCTGAACCTGAGTGGTGTTCTGTTGTTGGACTTCTGTGCTCGTCATGGATTGTCCATAACGAACACCATGTTCAAACATAAGGGTGTCCATATGTGCTC
>NC_051438.1:6266414-6307012 GCF_001649575.2 Kryptolebias marmoratus
TTCATCAGACCGTGATCTACAGCTCTCGCTGGAGCGGTTCGCAGCCGAGTGTGAAACGGCCGGGATGAGGATCAGTGCCTCCAAATCCGAGGCCATGGTCTTCAGCCAGAAAAGGGTAGAGTGCCTTTTTATGATTTTAAAACAAATAAAGGGCTGAATAGTTTTTATAGGCACTGTAATCTGCACAAAAAAAACTAAAATTAAAAGTTTTCTATATTTCTGAAGAATTTGAGGGCATCAAGACAAAAAATAAAGAGGCCATAAAAGGATTGGTGTGGCTGAAAAATCGCATTTTATGCATTGTTTTTGTTGAGACTTTTTAAAATGCTGATTATAGCATTTTAAGATGCATGTTACTGTAATCTGATATTTTAATTTGTAGAGTCAAGTCACTCTTGAAAGGAATTTTGGCATCTCACAGGACAACAACAAAAAGATTTAATCAAATCACAGTAGCTGTTCATAAACGCTGTATTAATGCTTTTAGGCTGGTTTAGTTGATGAAATGTGTATTTCACGTCATTGACTCATCTTTTCAATCACAAGTAATGTGCTTCTGTCAATTTAAATAAAGTATTGTAGTGTACAGAAGTTTTTTTTACCAATTTCTAATTGGTTTCTTATACTGGTAAGATTCTAGACTTTCTTGATTTTCTATTTGATTATTCTTGTTCAATTGTTCTCCAGGTTTTCTGAATGCCTTTCAAAGTTTGAAGTTGAGTATTGTACATTTTGTGTTTTGTTATTTTACTTGACCATAATGTAGTTTGTGCAATGTGTTTTTTTTTAATCAGAAAAAGAAGCGCCCGATCTGAAAATACCCAACCAACCCAAACTGTCTACAGCAGATGAACAGTATCTAAAAGTTGTCTTTAAGTCTCCGTCAACACTACTTTGGATATTTGTAAAAAACGATTTTCTGTTGTTTTTTTCACCTCCTGTCCACACACCAACTTTTTGGTGAGGGAAATTCTGTTGATAAGAGAAATAAGACTTTTTTCATAAAGCTGTTCAACAAGGTTTTTAAAAAAACTTTAAAAAAATAAAAAATTTTGTGTTACTGTGTAGCCAAGCGATAGGGAGCTTTCAGAAATGATGATACAGTAGCTTATTTCACAGAAGCCCACAATCACTTTGTGCTCGAGACACTCAAACAAATATATATATTTTTTTTGTCTGATTTGCTTGAACTTTGATCCCAAGCTGAAATGGAAACAAAGAAAACTAAATAGTTTGAAATAAAAATAATGTTTGCAGAATCTTTAGCCCATTTAGCAAGGCTAAGAATGTTCTTTCACTGCATTTTGATTTGTTGCTAATGTGGACGTTCTTGCCCTCTTTGTGGCACAGTTGAGGGTATTACAGCATTGTTGATAGAATATTTGGATGGAGGAATAATATATAAACGAAGAAAACAATACAAGTTTAAAAAGATATTCAAAGTATTCTGCAGACAGAGCCTAAGAAATAGAATGCACATGACATAGGACCTGAGAGATGAATCAACCTTTAAACAGGCAATGAAAAGTGTTTTGAAGCTGACATAAATCAAAAAACAAAGTAATAAAAGGTGCTTGTTTTCAGAGTCGTTCATTTAAAAAAATTACACTAATTAAAAATTAATAATCAAAGATCAAAAATAACTAGGGTCTCTTTGGCATTTTCCATGATCACTCAGAGGTGTGACATATGGAGCGCCAAACACAGGGACGCCAACAAGGCATATTGAAACGGTTCAGTTTGTTGTGATTAATTGTGTAAACTGACCCAAAACTCCAACAGCTGAGTCCTTCTTCAGCTTCAAGAGGGACAAGAAGGTTTGATGGATGTGGTTAATTCAGCTCCTGGTGAAAATTACAACCCAGAGTCCAATCATTGTAAAGCTTGGGGGTTCCCCTTGTGAAATCTTACTGACAGCATCACTCCAGACCAAAAAAAAAACAAAAAAAAAAACAGAAAATGTTTTTAAACCAGTACTCTTGTTAACAAAACTTGCTACTTCTTCTGCTTCCATTCTCTCTGATAAACAGTGACAGTAACCTCCTCAGCAGTCTGCCACAGCTTTTACATGTATGAGGGAACTCCACCCACACAATCAGCCCACAGAAACTCTAAAAACAAGTTATTAGGTTTTTAAATCAGAGAAATGGACCACTGAAGTGTTTTATGATTGTGTTTACCAAAAGAAAAACATGAAAACTCATTATTTTGATATTTTATTTAATTTCACCTTTAAATGATGCATGACTGTATGACAAGTTTTCAGGTAATAACGCTTTAAGATTCACCTTCCACCCATCCATCTATTTTCTTTACTGGCTTCTTTATGCAGGGTCACGGGGAGCTGGTGCCTGCAGCAGTCACTGTGTGAGAGGCTGGGGACACCCTGGACACGTTGCAAGTCCATCACAGGGACAAGCAGAGACAAACAAGATGACCAGTCACGTTCTCACTCATAGCTAGGGAGAATATAGGGATGTCAGTTAACCTAACATGCGTGTTTTTGGTCTGTGAGAGGAAACCGGAGTACCTGGAGAAAGTCCCATTCATGCATGGGGAGAACGTGTAAACTCCAATCAGAAAGGGCCCCAGGGGAGAGGGGAACCTGTGATCGTTTTACTGTGAGGTGACAGCATCACTGTGCCATCCAAGACTCACTTTATTGATGCTAAAAAATCATTTTCTGTCTGACAAACTGTGTTATCTTTTGTATTTTTTTTGGCCACAACTAAATAAATGGGAACACATTGTGGTGTTCTGTTAGTCTGCTTCCTGGTTGCTGGTTCCTGTTTTCCCATTGGCTGGCTACTCAATCATCCGAAGCTGCAGAGTATCAGGTTCGTCAGTGTGGCTGTGTACTTAAGGCTGCCGTGTGGCTCAGATCAGCGCTGGAGCATTGCTTGCCCTGGGTTAAGCTTCTCTGCCTAGCAAGAAACCTGAAACTCCTTGAGTGAACTTGTGTTTTTGTGTCTCTCGTGTATTCCTAGAGTTACCTGTTATTTGGGGTCCTGTCTGATCCATGTCACTGGCAACCGCCTGAAGGTAAAACCTACAAGCCACTCACCTGAGCCTGCCTGCACCACTGCCTGTCTGCCTCCTGTGAAAACCTGCCTACCGGAAACACTTACTTCTCCTCCTGGAACCTTCTGACCTGGATACCTCCACCAGAGACCACTGTCTGAACCACTCTCCTGCATGCCAGCTTACCTAGTTCACCTGTAAGACCACAACAACCAAAAGCCACTCAATCTTCATCGCAGTTTATGATAAACCAAACCAATACTTACCCCTTGCCTTACCTTCCAGATCCTGTTTCCCACGGTCACTGTAAATAAAGTCACTTACCTTTTATTTTGGTCTCCTGAGTCTCTGTCGCTGAGCTGCTCACTGTTGGCTATTCCGTGAAACCTGACACACATGATATCTTTGTGACAAGCTTCTGGTCACAAAAAGTCTAAAGACCCAATTTTAAATGGGTTTTTTTTGCTAAGTTGTCTGTTATGTTTCAATACAATACTGGTTCATCTGTTTAGTTCAGAACATTTTTATATCTGAATGTTTCACAGGTCAGAGTTAAGTGGCTTAGAGAAAAATAACATCCCTCTGATAATGTTCATGCACTGAACTGAAAATTCAACCTGGAGAGGCTCACACAGAGAAAAGCTGCAAGTAAATAGTTTTATTAGACATGAAAGAAATAAGGTTTTGGCGCTCGGACCCTGCCGAGAGACGTGGGTGCTGTGAATAGCAATAAGCTTGGATGAGAAGCTTAGGATGAGGATTAGAGGCGTCTTCCCCGGGCCGGACACTGGTGATGGAGGTCGAAGAGAGGAAGGAGCTGGGAAAATAAGGGTGGAGAAGGGACGGAGGTGGGTTGAAGTTTGGCTGGTGAACGAATGAAGTCATGGATGGAGGTCCTTTCAAACGAAGGCTTGCTTGCTGATTAGTTAAGACAGGGCGCGGTCTGATGCTGATAGGCTGAGGTAGAAGCGCATTACACAGTGATTGGATGATGCCGGTGAAGCTGAAGAGGGTCTTCCAGTTTGAATTTATGCCTCAGCTCCATTTAATCAAAACACAGCCAAAGTCCAAAGGAATTTTTTAAACAAACCTTCAAAAACTCAGAAGCTCAAGACCACTTTAAAAGATTACAAGAAAGTTGGACTGCTTGGATGCAAAACATAACAAAATTAGGGATGATTAAAGACTTTTGACCAGTATTGTATATTCCCAGGTTTTGATTTTTACTCCAGTTTTGGTGATGCCTTTCCACAACATAATTTGTGGTTTTGAATGTGATTAACTAATTCAACAAATTTATATTGGAAGTCGTGTGTGTTTTACATCCTTATCTTTCTCAGACAATAACCATATCTTCAGTAAGAATGCTTATTCCCACTGTAGGGAAATAGGATTAGTACCCTTATCTCTGACAAGGGTCAACATGCACAAAAACACAAAAGCCCAAAGGCCTGAGGCCAGTTTTGCTGCGCTGAGTTCACTGAACAATGCAACTATTAATGTCTTTCATTTCTTCTCATGTTGTTCAACCGTGGCTCATGCCATTTCGCTTTGAAGTCAGTAAAAAGGTGGAGCCATTTAACCTTTGGATGCGTGCAGTTGTATATGTGAGAGATTAGCAGCTCTGCCTTCTCTGAGCGCCGTCCCATCTCATATATGAGATCCTTACTCCTCAAAGGAATAATAATAACATATGATGCAACAGTTTGCGTAGGTGGGATTCTGCGCAGAAAGCACTGATTACCTCGTAGGCTTGTGCTGCATTTGCACATCACAGATATGAGAAGAAAACGGATCCTCCGACAGCCGCTTTTTAAAATGTATAAACAGCAGATTGAGACAGCAGGGGTCTTGACATGAAGAAAACATGCAATGTGACCTGAAGGTTTGAAATGTTAGACCTGACAAGAGAATGTGGGAGGGGGAAATAGAATGATAGGAGTTTCCTCTCATAAATGGTGGTGCTAAAGAGCCCTTGACTCATGCATTTCTCTGCCAAGTGCTCTCTATTCAACGGCTGAGAGAAGATTCAGTCATCAGGCGCTGGATATGAAGTACAAACAAAATAATAAGATTAACAGAGATACATGTTTTCTGTTATTCAAGAGACAAAAAAACCCATAAAGTTGAAATATTTTATTTTCATTTTTTGTAATCTGATTTGACTTGAAAAAGTGAACCCATTCTATGTTTAGTTTTTTAGGGAACCTCAGAAAATTATTCATTATGTCAAGAATTAAAAAAAAAAAGTAGATCTGTCCGCTCTGATCAACCTTTTAAATACAATGACAGTTTATTATTTCATTTATCAGGGCTTCATTTTTGGCAGGACAATGTCAAATTTGAGTGGGAATTTAACTTGTCTGTCAGTGACCACATAAACCAGCAAGAAAGATAGATTTGCAAAAAACATGCTCTCCAGGTTATTTACAAAAATACCTTTTTTATTTTTAATCACCTTACCTTAGTTTTGGGCCCATACAAGAGGTCAACATAACAGACATAGGAATATTAAGCTCTAACTGATCTGATGACTGAGACAGAAGGAACAGATACAAAACTGATCAAAGTAGTGCTAAAAAGTTACTCTACTCAGCTAGTCTATGATCTCTAAGCAGAACTGGTGCAACTGAGGGTCTTTTCAGTGTTAAGCAAGGCAACTACAACAACATCTTTAAAGGTGATAACAACAAAAAAAAGGAACTACAAATTGCAAAAGTGCAGCAAGTTTTGACGAATACAGTTAACCAAATGTGCACACTCTGAATAGTCAACTGTGGGAAATGGACGTGTGGATTTTTGCATTGATATCATTAACATCGATTAATTTTCCGATCATCACAGGATGCATTTTTGTTCTGCTCTCACATGAGAAGTCTTCTTGTTTCCATCAAATAGTCTACAGACAATGGTCTCAAATCCATCCTAATCTCATCTCCATGGTAACAAGGAACTTGGACCCAAAAACTATATTTTTTGTCTGACAAGTGGTCCTGACAGCATGAGGTTTCTCAGTGCCCCTAACTTTCAATGAAACTTTGAATAACCAAAGAACTCAAATTCAAAAAAAGTATATTTTGTTCATTCTTGTTTTTTTTATATGTGTGCCTGATATCATTTCATTGTTAAAATATGTGTATTTGGTTTAATCAATGATGTTTCCCTTAATCTTTTCTCTTCCTCCAGCATCTGAGGTTGAAAAATTAATCTTTGATGGGTAACCTCTCATATTCCCTCATTTTTGATTTTTAAATGTGACGTTGTGCTGTTATTATTACGTTACACTTCCAGCAGCATCTTTACAAATGTTGATTCATTGCAGGATTAAGGTATTGATAGTTTTTGAGTTTTTGAATAGATGAGAGGATTAGAAAGTTAGATTTTAGTTTAAACCTTTGGTTTCTTATAAATTAAGCTACTTCTCAGTAATCTTCCTCCAGACAAAGTGCAATAGAGAAATACTGTTTTCTTTCATTGGTCAGTTAATCTAAAGTTGAGGCATCTGAACAAACTGTCTGTATCCATCATCGTGAATCTTGGCTCTTCCTCCCTCTTAATTCTCCTAAAAAAATATTTCCAAACTTTTGCTGAACAGAGTCAATGGAGTAAACGCAATCTCGAGAAGAGAATCTTCAGAATGGACATAATATTTTGTACGTGCACCTTGCTTTTGTTACAGTGATTACTGCTGGTGGTTGTAGCTGGAGTAGAGGTGTAAGGAATAAAACATTTATGGAGTAGAAGAACATTAAAGAAGTTCCTAAATTCAGATTGCTGATGCTGGGGCAGGGGAAAAGTGGATCCATGGTTGCTAAAACATCTCAATTTGTTGATGTCTTGCACCAGTTTTGTCTGTACTTGGATCATTCTTCTTGTTTTCTGAAACTCATCTGGGCTGGCACAAGTTCAGTCCTATGACAAAACAACACAAGCACTGGTTTGCACATTACATATAAACTCATCATTGTAGATTTTAATTTCTTTAACTAGTTATTTTTTTTTAGATAAAAGAAGATTCAGTTTAATGATGAAATCTCAGCAGAACATTAAAGGTAAACAGTGTTTTATATGGCAGCTGGTCTTAGAAATATACTGTAAGTGTCAAATTTGGGCCTTGGAAATTTCAAAAGTTAAAAAGGCTTCATGGAAATGTTGTGTAATTAGTCTTTTTACTGTGTGAAACAAATTTTAAACAAAACCGAATTGTTTGGTGAGGTTTCAAAGGTTATTGCTCGCAAAAGATCAGTTAAGTCAATCTAATACACGTTCTCTTACTGCATAACAAAGTTTTCTTATCTGTGCAGTTTGGATCCAGAAGTGCTCAATGTTGGTATTATTGCAGAGGTTTTTGTAGCATATTTTGCCAAGAAAATAATTAGTTAATTTTAATTAATTTAATTTAATTTGTGGCTGTGCAGTATGTACTATACTATAAGCTTAAATTAATTTTGTGTAAAGGTTAAAAAATAATTATTATTTCAGTTTGTAGTAATAGTCTATATTTGACGAACTAATAGCAAGTCATAGTGGCACCAAAACCAAAGTGGATAGCTGCTATCTTAAAACAGCTTCAATCTAAAAAAACAAAAGAAAAAAAAATCTCATAGCTATTTATGCAAATGCAGTTTTATAAACATTTATAGCAGCATTTCTCATAGTCCAGACTTTAGTCAAAATCCAGATCAAACAACAAGTGAGCCCACATCTTATATTGCACTATATTGAAATGCATTGGTGCGAAGCAATGAAAATTGTTTGCCACTGTAGTAGTGCAGAGTGCTGTGGCTTCTTTAAGAGTGTCCTTCCCAAATTATTAGTGACAATTACTATTCACAGCAATAAATACGGTAAAAAGGACATATCACATCCACTTCACAAATAAACATTTAAGTCAGTTACTCCATCTGTTAATGTCTTTTGTGCTGAGGTTTAGGCATGTCATTGAAGGCAGACACTGCTATTTTTCACATTAGATTATCATGTATCTATAAGTTCTATCTCAATCATTTTAAAGTTACATTGTCTTGTTGCCTTTAAGTTCAGTTCAATTTATGTTTTTTTATTGTGTGGAAATTTTCTTGTGTATTTTTTTATTGTTAAAGCATGAAAGGTTATTAAGCTGAGAAAGTGTAAAAGTACTTGTTGCAATGTCATGAAGACCAATCAAAAAAAGGGGATCTCCGTTTGTTTTTCTGGCCTACCATGCCTTGTAGAGCTGGTAGGTTACTGACTCACCCGGGTTAGTTATCCGAATCCTCTCACTGTATCAGAACTTATGAGATCAAGATCTCAATTAATCTAGATCCTACATGTCCTCTGGCAGACTGTGGCAATAAGTCTGAGAGTTAGTGGACTCGCTGGGAAAACAGCTGAATCTTCAGAAACGCTACAGACTCAGATGAGTTGGGTCGTTGATTTCTTTTTGTCTCTTGTAACATTTTGTGTTAGTTGATAGTATTATTTGAATGGAATGCTATTTTATTAGAATCAGTCTGTATTTGGAGGAGGTGCTTCTGTACATTGAAGTATATTTTTTCAGAAAAACAATTCATTCAACAAAGTTAAGACTGATAACTTGTACCCCCTTCCACACCAATATCATTCCAAAATCCAAAACCACAATATATACATACTGTATTGTCATTTTTTTGTAATTGTGGTATTTGATTTATTTCTTATTTGGAAAAAAACAGAATAGATGACTGTTTTATTTTTAGTTTCATTGAATTTAAAACAATGGTGACATTTCGGAACAGTAAGTAACATAATAAAACGCAGAATGAAACAGGAATGTGACATGCTCCACACGGAACAGGTTGTGGAACAGTGTTTCCACAAGGTTTTGGTACATACCAAAACTATGTGTCGATATTGTCATTAACATACGTGAGTCTTAAAGAAATCGTTCAAAACTCTTAAGTATTACTAAATCAGGAGTCCTGATTCTTCTCCTCCATTAACTCAACTCACTGGTTTTGTCACTGCTACAGCTCGCTCGCTATAGCAAACTGCAAAGAAGAGATCAGGCAACATGTCACTATGTGGCTGCTATGCTAACTGCATTATATATATATATATATATATATATATATATATATATATATATATATATATATATATATATATATATATATATATAATTTAACATGATTAAGCAAAAAGACCTTACTTGAGAGCATTTGAGGACACGTTTATATCTTTTTTCCTTAATATAAAGCTAAATATGTAAAAAAAAAAAAGAAAAGAAAAGAAAGTCAGATCAAAAAGCACTGAGAGAATGAAACCATAAGAAATGTATGAATGTATGAGAGCACTACTGACATAATTGGAGTGGTTTCATTGACAGATGTGAACTGCAAGCTGTTCCCTGGTCTGAGTTCCAGACAAACAAACATTAGCAGACAACACACTGCTGGATCAATGACTGTATGAAGAACTCAAACCGATGTTAGACATCATCCAAATTATAGATTCTCACAGCTTATGACAGATTGACTGTTTATTTTGCTTCCTGCATGGACTCTCAGATCAATTTCACAGATTCCTCAACTATAAGCTGAAGTAGAGGAAGCAGAGATTTAATTACAGTGTGTGTAAAAAAGGCTGTGGCCATGAATTACACTGTTATTCCAGCTTGATGGGACTTAAATGGACACATTCATTTTAGTCACCCTTTGTTATAGGAGACATTTAAAATGTGTTCATTTGTACAACACTTTATAAGTGCCTCTGCACTTTAATTTGAAGCACTTTAATTAGCACTCTGCACTTTAAAGTAGGCAAAGATTTGAAAGGAATTCAAATTTGCACACTAGACGTTTAAAGTTTTTATTGATAATTTATCTAACCTTTTGAAGTGTCAGCATGTAGCTTTGTTTTCCAGGTCCAGCACAGCTGCTCTACACTGAAATGTTGCTCCCTCTGAAAAGTGATGAGCTGATAATATACTGAAAACAAAGGTCTACTGTTTGGTAAAACGGATAAATACAATTTTGTGTAAGGGTCATCTCACAGCCTTTCTGTTTGAAGTTTGCATGTTCTCCCCGTGTACGCATAGGTTTCCTTTTGGTAAATTGTCCCAAATTGTCACTAGGTGTGAGTATCATATCCACAAAACTGTGCGCACGTTGTTTGTTTCGTCTTTCCTCGTAGGGTGTGACCGGAAGGTGCTACTCCCCAGCTGCAGCTCATTAGGCTCATCGGGAGGAGCTTAAAAAGAAACTGGATTCCTTAAGCAGATGCCACATCATTTGCTCACATGAGTGATAATCTGGCTCACCATCAGGTTGGATTTTGAAAAATCTTTGTGTTTCTCCCACAGAGTCTCTGAGCCCCTTAAATGATTGTTTGGTTTTGGGCCTTCTCTGGTTTATTGGCATCTGCATGTGTTTCACTTACCTGGACTACCTTACCTTGTATCTTGCTCCTCTGTCCGGTAAACTGTCTCTGGAGTTCTTACCTTCAGTCCTCCACCATCACCTGCCTGTCCACTCTCCAGTGCCTGCTCAAGAGTCTATTCAACAAACATGACAGTGAGAGTGAATGGTTGTGTGTAGATTCCCTCATGTAGACATCGGTTCGAACTAGAGATAGACCAATGAATCGAACAACAAATTTTAAACAGACAGTATTGGCCAATTTTTTTTTTTGCTGTGGTGTTGGATGCAAAACCTCAGGAATGGGAGGAATTTGGTGAGACCTAACCAATTTCCAAGTAGGAAACTGAAGAAGGCAGCAGTTGTTACAACCAGCTCACTGTAGCCCACTATCTAAATTTTGTATGCTGCTTCTTCTAAAGGTTGTTAAAAATAAATATATTTAATATTTAATTGAAACAATTGTTATATTTTGCGAAATGAAAAATACATTTTTGACAAAAAGTATAAAAATCTATCCTGTATACTGACCATCAACTGCCCTGATATTTAAAGATTGGTATTAGCATTCCACTCAATCAAATGCTGGTAATACTGCCTAATGTGTCTACAAGGCCTTCTGTTAGTATTTAGTGAGTAAGGACAACGATGCACACTTGAATGAGGACTGGATGCATAAATAAAGACTAATACTTAAACAAAACAAATGCTGACAGGGCAGCAAAACAGTATACAAAGAAATTAAACCACAAGGAGAACATGGGGAACGTGTGAGAAAACCAGTTTGACAGACCCAAGAGTATAAAATAACTGGAAGGAGTGATTACAGATGTAGAGAGCTGAGACTAATGATCATGAGAAGCAGGTGTGAATCGTTTACAAAAGGCAAAAATGATTGAAGGAAACAATGGCTGATAATACAGAGAGACACAGGGAAAGAAACTAAACACAGGAAAAATACTCAGTAGCAAAAAGAATGAAACCCAAACAGCAGACAATTAGCACTAAAAACACAGATCATGACACAACCTGTGTCAGGTGACCTTCAATCATTGTTTTGATTGACTTTTGGATAAATTGGCAACAACCTCATAACACTATTGCTCCACTTGTGATGCCACAACGTATGCCCTCTAATGTTATTCTAGATCTGTAGATTTATTCCTAAAATGGATTCTAAAATTTTGATTATGTTGATTTTGTACCTGAAACTTTCAGCTTCTTTCATTGTTTTAATACGTGTGTCCGTAAATAAGCATGAAGACAACTATACAACTTCTATTGTTCAAAATTTAGAAAGCATTTTTAAACAACTCATATATTTTTGTCAGTTTGAACTGCTGGCCAGTTTCAACAAGGAAAGCTGCCAGTAAATTTCAGTTGACTAAAGTTACGGGTCACTGATTAGAGGTGATAGTTTGTTGGTTTAGTAACATTGTGCAATAAGCTGCCCTGTTCCCTTGGTAAACTGTTTTTGTTCTGTGCAAGAGCAGAAAGCTAAGTCACAATAACATAATCTCAAGGGGTTGGTCTTAGTGGGTTGCCATTTAGGGCTTCTGTTACACAGAAATGTGGGCTAACTCATTAAATTCCTAACTGTTTAATGTCAAGTGTAACCTGGGACTTGGATAAAAATGTGTAAGTTGGAAACAATTTGTACTTTACTTCCATCCTTGCTTTCTTTCTGTTATTTCCCTTTATTTAAAAAAAATAAATTCTGCTCTATCTACTTTTCCTTTTTCCCTCATATGCCTTCTATAATCCAGCCATTTTGGGATGTTTTGGACACCAAAACTGTCATGACTCAATCTTGCCCGATAAGCCAGCTCTTCCTGCTTTACAGCCAATGGGGGATGACTGCTCTGCTCTTGCAGCTTTTCATTGGATGAGCTCCAGGAAGTGTTTGGATGGTGTTTTGTATATAAAATCTTGCTTTGGGAAATGGGCTTACAGTGTTGGACATGCCATGCCAAGAACACTGGCACGTACAAACACACACTTACACACACTGACATAGATGCACTCACGCACCCAGACACATTTGTAGCACTCACCACAGACAAATGCTGACTTTCACACACACTCAAGCTTGTGTGTAAGAGCTGTCCTGATTTGCATGTACAGTGTGACTCAGCAGGGTAAACTCTGTGTAGACACAAAGTAAAATTCTTGCACAGCTGTTTGAAAATAATACTGGTTCTTTCTGAACAAGCTGGATGATGGATTTATCCAAATATGTTTCAGACTGTGGTGCTGGGGGATATGCGTATGTGGTGCACAATTTCTAAATGTCTTTGTATCTCCTTTTTCATCTCAGCTATTTTCTTGGTAAAACCAAACACCACAAGGAACTCAAAAAAAATAAAAAATAAAAAAAAACACAACAATAACAGGGTTAAAAATGTTTACCATATAAATAAAATCAAGATGAGAAAAGTGAAGCATTTCTTTAAGGAATGCATATCACCTGTTGTCTTTCTTGCCAGAATTTTTCACTAAAGTCATTCTATGTTTGTTGGGTTAGGTGATTGTTGAATGATTGGACCCAAGATGCAGACAGACACGGAGGAGCTCAAAAGAAAAACTAATTTATTTATAAAAAATGAAAAGAAACGAAAACAAAGGGCTGATGTTGCAGCAACAAAAAACAAATAACAAAAACTTACTAATTCCAGGGTTTCAAAGACACAAGGGCAGGACATGAAAAAACCCAAACAGCACATGGAACTGACAATGAACCAGTGAGAAAATAAGGAAGATGACCAGGTATTAAAGAACGATGGTAATTTGGGGGAGTGGACACAGGTGAGTAATGACTAACTTGGGGCAGGTGTAGATGGGCGTGGCAGGCAAACAAGTGATTGGACCTGTTGCCTTTGCAATCCAACTACAGGTAAGCAGTAGAAGATGGATGGATGTGCATTATTAGCAAAACCTGTAATACCTGTAACACAGACATCAGTGATACTGAATGGAAATTAAATGAACTAAGGGAGGTTTAGTTTTTCACAGCTACATTTTATGTACTCTGTTTACTATTTTTGACACCTGGCATAATAAAAGAGAACTAACAGACAGAGTACCTTTGATTTTGATGCCTAATGTTTATTTTTATTATCTTTTATGTTGTTTTACACATTTATGACATTGTTGTAAGTACAGCAGAGGAATGATCGTGAAAGCTGTTGGAACACCTATTTAGGAGTCATCAAAGAGTGGGCTGATCGGAAAGTTCAAAAACACACACATCCAGCCACATGAGTGACTTAGTTCTTAGTTGTTAGACAATTTAGATGTTTCCATGTTTTTGTAATCCCCAAATGTTCTGTGGTAGACCAACCCAGGTAATAACAACAAATCATCAAAGCTAGTGGAGGACAGACATTAAACTGTAAACACGAACTTGCTCAAATGAAATGAGACCCTGATCCTCTTTGACACAATTAACCACCATGCTGTCCAAACAGTCTGAACACGGAGGAGTTTAAATCAGAGCCTTTTTTGCTTCTGGGAGTCAAACAACCTCCACAAGCTACATTGCTACTGTTGTGTAGCTAACTTTGACCTTTGACCTTCCCATGGAATGCTCCTGCAGTCATCAGTGACGTGGGACACTGATATTATGTGTACTGACTGTAAACAAATGCAAAAAGGGGTTATGTATTCTCAACAGTGGTAATTTACAACTGTCCCTTTTAAACATCCAACATGCCCGTTATTTTGTTGTTTGTTGATTTTTTGTTTTTTTTTAAGGACATCTGCATAAAAAAAACATGTCTGTCAGATGCAGAGCAGCAATACAATAAATTATTTACAACAAACAGAAACTACCATCCCAAAATGAGATGCAAGAGCATTTTCATTTTGGCTCTTTTTCCTTCCGTTTTTCTCTCCAACGCTCTCACCCTCCTCTCTTCTGCTCGTCTTCTCTCTATCTCTGTGTTCCTCTCTCTGCCCACTCTGTCTTTGGAGCACCTGCCAATTTTTCTATGATATTTCCCTTTGAGAGGGATAAAGAGAGATGAGAGGGAAGGAAGACGGGATGGATGGATGAAGAGAGATTTAGGGAGAGAGAGAGGGTGCAAAAGGACTTAAGAAAAAAAGGTGATTGAGGGGTTAGTGAGGGGAGGAGATGGTGTGGGCACGTGACAGAGAGGAGGACTGAAGGAAATGGAAAATTAAGAGATAAATATTCTGAAGAGAGGTTGAAACAAAAAAAGAATAAAAAACTTAATTCAATTTCTTTTTGTTTTAATGTTTTTATATGAGTCATACAAACTGTAAGCCTTCTTCCACCCACAGTTATTCACCTAATCCCGCATATTGATGCTTTGGATGAACATATTTAATGTTATATATGACTCACCAAAATTGAAACATTTATTAAAGGCCTAGCGTTCCTTGAAAGAAAGCATATTGCCTGCTGCCTTTCGTGGCACACTTTTATAGATTATCTTATTTTGAGAAATGAACAAGTTAAAATAAACCAGTTTAAGATAATTTCTCTTTAAATGCTCGAACATAAAAAATATACATACACACACACACACACGCATATATATATATATATATGCGTGTGTATGTGTGTGTATGTATATTATTTATTAATTAACAAGTTTCAATACAGTTTCTTATTATTTGGTAATAATTATAAGTTATTGTTCTCTCTGAAAGCAAAGTTTGCATGCATGATATGATAATTGTTTAACAATGGATGTTCTTTCTGATGCACAACCTTGGCTGAAACAAGTACTTCGTTACTGTACTTAAGTACAATTTTCGTGTATCTGTACTTTACTTAAGTAGATTTATTAATGGATACTTTCTACTTTTATTCCACTACATTTTACAGTAAATATCTGCACTTTCTACTTCACTACATTTCTACAAAACCGTCACGTTACTCGTTACATCCAAGTCACATTTCGGTATTTTGATTTGTTCGTTAGTTTGAAAGTGTCCAATGGTAAGAGAGGAATCAGTCCACTGAACCAATGCAAAGCGAGAAAGAACCATTAGGCCCTCCCTCAAGAAGAGCAAGGCAGTACGCAGCACCTGCAGAATCACTAACACCCAGAATGGAGTCCGGTGATAGACAACCAGAAGACCTGCGCCACCCATGGTCTTATTTAAAAGATTTATTTGAAGTATTATACTTAAAATACTTAAAATACTTAAGTACAGTGTTTGAGTACTTTCTCCACCACTGGGCACTGACTACTAATCTATCACGTCGAATTACGGATGAGTTTTACTGGTAAACTCCATAGCTAAAATGATTATCTTTGATGAGTCATGAAATAACACTCAGATTTAGAAACACTGTTTAAGCAAGAAAAAAAAATGGTGAGAGGAAGAAGCTGAGTACTTGATAAAAAACAGAAAAATATGATCATAAGTCTGCATGTCTTTAGAAATAAAACAAAACTCATTCTAAGAGTCTTTACAGACAAGCCACCATAACCTAAATAAATTGGAAATCTGACTGTCTTTGTGAAGGAAAGTTTCTCCCCTTAGTGCAGCTGTTATGTTACAGTTCAAATCAGTAATGAGTGTATAGTTTGTGGGATCCCCCCTCATGAGTATGTCGCCATGGGTCAGGCAGTTATGGTCCATGTCTGACAGTTTGTAAAGAGGTTGTCAGCGTTTGTTGCAGGTGGAGATCTTGAAGGAGGTCATGAGCTTAGAGTCAGTTCAGGCTTTTGTATCTCTGATACAACTGGTTTAGTAGGTCCCATCAGGCTATGAAGTGTTAAAGGCCTGCCTGTGGGAGAAAAGCATTCTCTCTGCAAAAATTCAAAAGTCTGTTACTGCTAGAAGCGATTCTTGTGGTGGGTTTGGTTCATACCACTTCTGTTGCATTCCGGGTTGAGAAGGAGCTTGTGCTCCGATTGCTCAAGGAGACGATCTTACTTTGTTGAGTCCTGGTAATGGGTCTAAAAACACAGCATGCATTTTTGGCCTCCAGGTAGAAGTCTTTGTGATTTCTGTTCTGAGACGTGTGAATTGTGATGCTTTTAAAATTGGAGCCTGCCATTAGGAAAGTGTAGGAAGCTCTGTACTACATGGCAAATTATACTTATTGTCTAAGACTTCAACAGTTTGAAAAGTAGAAAAGTTTTCTCGTGTTTTCTGAACAAAGTCTATTTTTATTTAGCCATACCAAAAATAAGGGATTCTTAAATTTGTCATAGAAATTAGTTTCCAGTGTGTTTTATTAGGTTATGTAGGAAATCACTTTGTTTACTCAATGACAATTTTCTGATTTGAAAAAAAAAAAAAATTCTCCCAAAATTGCTTGTTGCATCTTGCTACACATATGTAGCAAGATACATTTGTTTTTATAGCATCATTTATCCTTTCTTTTATTTTCTACGTTCAGCAGAAAACATACATCTCTAAAGCATGATGCTGCCACCACCATGCTTTACTGTGGAAATGGAGTTCTGCAAATAACAAAAGGTGTTGGGTTTACAAGTCACAGCAATTTCCAGAAATTTTGATATTGTTTGTGGCAACCACATGATAACTTGGATTATACTAAAACACACACACACACAGCTACAGCATGGCCAACATTCTACCATGAGACAGCAAATTTTCTTCTTCTGCTAGTTTTACTTATTCAAAAGTCAATAGCTGAATTACATCTCGCTCCTTCTGCACTAGCCTTTGCTTGCTTTTCAGTGATAACAAGTGTTTCCCTTTTATGTATCTAATCTTGGCAGCAAAGATGCTCAGCTGCAGCATATCAAGTGTTTCAAACAAACAGGCTTTAAAACAAGAAAGACCCTAACCACAAGTAGGCCAAAACCAAAGTCTTTACTGTGAGTTACGATCATTTATACTTAAAAATCTTATCATTCTGTTTACTACATGAGCAGTTGCTGGACTGACACCAAAGGACACAAAGAATACTGAAAGTTGGGGATCTGAAGCCAAATGTTGAGTTGAGTTCTTACACTCACAACATTAGGAAAGGTTTTTAGGAACATAAAGCATGCTAAAAAGAAATGCAATGCTGTAAGTACAAATCAGCAAAGACTGGTTACACAAGTTGTACAGCTGCTAAGTGGCTGTGCAAGCGAGGCGGAGAAAATCAAACAGCTTTGGATCAAAAGACAAAATATAATTTTTCCTCTGTCTCTGATGACTGTATGGGTGTGTGTGTGTATGTGTGTGAGAGAGAGAGAGCCAGTTTATCCACAGATCGGAAACCGTGTGGGCTGCAAACACTCCGGGCAATTCCGCTTTTTTCTCTCTTTTTTTTTATCGTGTGTATGTGTGTGACAGTGTTAGTGCGTAAGAGAGAAACAGAAAGGAATTGGGAATGTGGGTGTTTGCTGTGTTTTGTGAGAGTGCATGTGAGAGAGTGTGTATGCTGTGATAACAGTGTGGGTGTGTGTTGAGGGGGAGCAAACAGGTCTTTTCTAAATGAGGGGGAGACTAAGAGCTCAGGAGAGAATTAGACACAGAAAATGATCTCCTGTGCATCCAGCATTCAGTATTTCCCTGACTTTTCTCTTTTAATACATTCTGTGTGGCTTTTCTTCTTGCTTGTACAAAAGTACATGAAGATCAGGGATTATGCTGTAATGGATTTTGTTTCCAGTCTTATTACACAAGTAATCTAATTCAAAGTTCATATATAGCTTAATTAATATGGTCAAAACAAGTTTTCTTTAAATTTTGTTCAACATGCATGTCTGTTCATATTAAACAGGTCATCATGATGCTGTTAACTGTGCGGAGGAGTGGTTCTTAATAATCTTTTTCTGCTGCATTAAACATAAGCTGATGATGCTGAGTTAAACAGGAGAAGGAAATATTTTGCAGTACAGAGGGAGATTCTGTTAGTAGGCATCAAAGCTTCAATTGAACATCAAGTGAATAAAATGCTGCCATCATATTAACTCTGTATCTCTTTACCTGGTAGATAGTGGTGCTCAACTGTTTTCTTAATCCCACTTCCATCTGCTCCTGAAGAATTTCTTACCATTACTGCTGCGTCTGCACCTTCTGACCACTCACACAATAGCTGCAGTAATTTTGTGCTTTACTTTGTTTTCAATTTATTTATTAATTTATTTATTTTAAAGTAAAGTTCTATGAAGTATTTTCGTGCAGAAGAGAGCGATCAGATGTCCAGGTTCTGTTTTATTCTGCTCTCTACTAACCCATTACTTTACTGGATGAGTGTGAGAGGGCGTTGTCCCCAGCTGGGAGGGGCTGTCACTCATGAATGCACGTGACCCAGGTGTCGCCTATGACAACTGACGGCTGCAGGAGTATGAGCTGTCTGAGTTGGGTCACTTCTCATCATTGGGTTTTTTAATCACTAGAATTCCTTGAGTGCTCCCAATGGCTCCTGGTTGAAATCCTCTCGCTGTTCCTTGGTTTTTTCGTTACCCACCCCCTCAGAAGTGAAGATCTCTCTGTGATTCCTTTAGTAAATCATGCCTCTGAAAACAAGTAGAAGTCAACTTAGTGATTCTACCTACATTGCTTGTCCGCTCCCTTGACTTATCCTATGAACTCTACTTACCTTCACCAGATTTTGGGTATCCTCATTCAGATTTAGCCCAAATAAGAAGCAAATCAAGGGGGTGTAGCCTAGCACCTGTCACCCGTTGGACTGTAAAAAGATGAGCTCATTTAGAAGGATTTTGCATTATCAGTGACTGTTTTGTGCTAATGCTATTCCAGAGTTTACCAAAATGTGATAAAAAAATCACTTTAAACATTGTTTGACAGTAATATTTGTATCTTTCAAATCTTTAATGTAAATATTAAGACTTACCGCTGCTAGATCAGTTATATCAGCTGTCCCTGGGCAGCCTACAGGGGGCACTCATTCCATTTTGGCTTCAGACTACGTGTTATATTCCTGTGTCTAGTTAATTACTGATATATGCTGATGGTTTCAATGAAAATGCAGATAAATATATTTTATTAGCTTGTGTTGCTAAAATTAGCCTGGTTCCTGAGATCAACAATTACACAATTTAACTGGTTTGTGGACTGACAACTGGAACACGGTTAAATTGGGTCTCATGGCATTTCAAATCCAAGTTCAGACTATTGAGATAAACAGAATATTAGGTTTTCAGGCTATTGTCAAAGTGAGTAACTCAAGGTACGGAAGACACAGAACAGTTTTAGCAAAAGGTAAGTAATCTTTATTCACAGTGCCGGTTGGTGCACTGCACAGGATCTGGAGGAGAGAGAGATGAGCAGGTAAGTTTGGGTTCTTAGCTATAGGTAGGCCGGTTGCAGGTAAGTTAGCCAGCTCAGTCTTACAAGTGGTGGTGGGTAGCAGTAGCTCCAAGGAGGAGGTCAGGCTTCCAGGTAGGTCTTGATCCTCAGAGGTTACAGGTAAGTATTTCCACAGGTGAACAGGAGACAGACAGGTGTAGCAGGTTGCAGGCTTGGCGACTCTCAGGTAGTTAGACTCACAGGTACGTAGGTATCGGACTCAGACGGTAGCTTGGAGACGCAGGTGAACTCGGGAACAGAACCAGGAACCCATAGGTAATGGATGCATCATTGTTGGTCTGTCCCTCCAAACTGCCTTAAGAATGCTTGAGTGGCTGATCCTAATCTGGAGCAGCTGTGAGTCATCAGGAGGCTGACCAATCAGGAAGTCAGGAGACACACACCATGTAGCAGAGTGGCAGATTGCCACACAGAATGGAACTGAAATATTGCAAGTTCTTTAACTATTGAAACCACAATGCAATACTATTACAATTTATGAAATACTTATACCACCAGAACAAGTTTTGTGACTCAACCAGCTAATAAATGACTAATTATTGTGGACCATTGATTCTGTCACTATGATCAGTGCACACTGGACCTGTTGAACTGGAGAGAGGAACAAGACATTATTATCATGTTATATGGATGTTTACTAGAACTCAGATCTCCAACTGAGGCATGAGAGACAATGTATGGAAAAGGTGAGTGTTTATTTACAACTGGTGAATTTGCTGGTGCGCTGGAGGAATCTGCAGAGGACGAGATATGGTGAGCTTCCAGTGGTAAGACTTTATGAAGTTTTGATCTACAAGAACTTGAGTGGCTTACTTGGTGTTTGTTTCTTTTCAGGCTTGAAGAGAGAGAGAACTTCCAGGTAGGCTGAGAAACCAGGGGGCCAGGATTAAAACATTGTTGTTGGAGGGTGGCAGGGCAGACCTTGGAATCAAACAGGAAGAACACAGGTTAGTAGGTCTTTCTAAAAAAAATCACCCTAGAGTCACAGGAGCCAGACATTGTACCGTAGTATGGACAAGTTGTTAGATACTACTTTGAGTTGTTGCCAATGCCTGGAACCCATTTCAAACCCTTCAGGCAGTATGTCACTGGACTGAAACCGGAAGGCAAACAGCCTTTGCACTGGGGTCTCCAGAATACAGGTTTTCAATTTCTTCTCTTGAGTTACAGAGGTTAATAGTTTCATTGCTTGAATTTGAACATATTTGAAAAGTTTGTGCAACAATTTTTTTTCCCACAAAATGGTCCATCCAAAACCCTTTTAGATTTTGTTACATGAGTCATCTCATCTCAAAAGTGCAAGAACTGTATTTTGACACTTGAATGAGAGAGCTCTTCTGACAGAAACCATGCCTTGGTCTAAAAACCATGCGCAGAATAAAAAAAGAAATTATTAATAAACTGTTTCAAATCAAGCTATAAACATGGAGGTAGGTGCCAAGGTGCGTACAAAGTGGGTAGAGGTGGGCAACAAAATAATGTGCATGACTTAGCAAGCAGTTTTGCAAATTGTGCACACAAAATCAAACAGTGGTTTTTAAAAGCTGGCTGCACAAAATGCGGCCACATGACTCACTGGTCACTTAGTTGTGAACAATCAGATTACAGTAAGAATGCCACTGAAAATTTATTATATTATTATATTTTCTTGCAATTTTTAGTTGCCAACTGGTCTCAAACAATGGTAGCCTAGTACGATATTACCTTTCTCAAATTAGTTTTCAGTAGTCAGAAGGTATGAGAAATGTGAGACAACTCTGGAAGGATTTGGCGACAATGAACCCCACTTATGAATGACTGGAAAGAAAAAGAAAAAAAAAGAATAAATTGCTTTAAAATTGAGTCATAATTAAGGACACTTTATGACTAAACTGTGACAAAACATTTGTGCAACATTTTCAAGAATGTCACAATTTATTTGCCTTTAGACGCCCATGCAAACATGTATCAATTCAGTGTAATGTGAAATAAGTGAAAAATTGCTTATTTTTGTGCAATTTTGTCTCCAATTAACAGTCACAGCCCAGTGAGATACAGCCTTAAGATGAATACACAGTCATGTCATGTGCAGATGCATGAAATGCACTGTGAAAGGAAGCCGGGTGTGATGAAATAGCATGGTTATAAAATGCCATATTCATGTCAGGTGTTTGTACAACGTAACATGACTTTCTTGCACTCCCTTTTATTTAACTCTACCACCTGCTGTATGTAAATTGGCTCAATGACATCATCCCCTGTAGCTTCATTCTAACCACTTGGTATGTAATTTAAACAGTGTTAAGATACACACCAAAGCTTGAAATGTGTCCAAATGAAGTGCTGTGCTATTAATATGTATTGCTGTGAGAACACATTGAAACAACCTGTTTGGAGCAGTTGTCAAACCATCAGTTACACACGAGTGGTGGGTGGTATCTGTGAGTTACTGTTTATGGAGCTGAATATTGAAATTCAAATTCTAGTGACATGTAAGACTTAAATTAAAACCCAATCCCAATCTCCTCCTCTTAGCCCTAACCTTCTGTTTTGCAGGTTCCTTTCTCTTTTTATGAGGATCAAGGTGCAGAGACCATCTAAGGCTTCAACTGGGCTGCCAGGGGCCAAACCTGGCAATTCAATCTGTATGCAAAGTTTGGTGTCGCAAAGTGTAGTCTGCACCAGGACAACCAGAATTAGAAACTGCATGATGAAAGCACAAGCAATGCAGATCGGTTTGAATGACAATTTGTCTTGGTCCCCTCTGACTTGTTCAACAACTGCTAATTAATGCTAACAGCAGATTTCAGCATTGCTTGGTCAAATACATGTCATAGTGATATTGAGAACTTTACTGACTCACATCCTGTGAGTAATCTGCAAAATATCTTACAGATGTTGAGATAGCCCTGGTGTTGACAGAGCTCACAGAAATTAGAGCAAAAAGATAAACCAGTTAAAGTTAAAAAAAAGAACAGAGACTAAACCACAGAGTCTGTTAAAAAGAATACAAGGATTAAAAGCTAAACTTGGCAAAAGAAGGATAAATGGCCCTATTAGAAAATGGGGAACACAAAAAAATGGAAGTATAAAAAAAATACACGAGGAAATACATGAAACACAACAAAAGGAATACAAGTAATTTAAAAAATTTGAATCTAATTAAATGCAAGCTTAAAAGAGAAATCTATTAGCATCCAGAATTCAAAAGCAAGTATGAAGTCAAGTAGGAGAACCACAAAATACAAAAAAATGTATGATAATTTCTATATATTTTCTTTTTGTCTGTGAGGGTGGGTGGCATCCAAAAGCAAGATTTTAAAAATGTACTTAATCTAAAAGATAAATTTTTTGCTGGGTTTCTTAATAAACATAACATATACATACACACACACACACACACACACACACATATATATATATATATATATATATATATATATATATATATTGGTGGACTTACCTGCCCCAAGACTCCCTCCTTTCCATCCTGAGGGTTTCATCCTGGGAACTATCATTCCAGCTAACACATTAGCTTCAATAAACATTGTAAACCTTTGCCTGTGTCTGCCTGCTCTGAGTTCGGTTTTGCCAAGCCTTGTCAATCACTTTTTTTGCTAACAGACAAAAAAAGGTGACTTCAAGTGTTAGGGACACAGTTTTAAGAATTATTTAGTGCAATGTGTAACACTCATTGTATGTGGAAGGGATAACACTCAGCTACAACCACACCAAATTTTAGCTCAATATCTATAAAAATTGATTGAGATATAGCTATTTTTGTGTTTTCTGGGGCCAGGTAGCTGTATCGGCAATATTCAAAATATAATTAGTTGTAGATGTAAAACCAGTGAATACTTTCTAAAAGTTTAATCAAAATCTGTTCAGTTGTCCGTAAGATTTGTTAACACGACATACAAATGAACACATCTATACACAGACATAGACAAAAACATTATCGCCTGCCTTTCAGCAGCAGGTGATAAATGTGATAAAGAAGAGCAAGAAGAAACATTTATTGTGGTTTGAGGGAGGTATGTCAATTCATGAAAGTTGGTTACTTCAGAACAAAATTACAAAATAGAGTTAGCAAATAAAAAGTTTAATAAAATGAATTGCTATTGATAAAAACAAAAGAAAAATTAATTACCTCACCGAGCAGAAAAAAAAAAAATGTCACCTGTATTCATTTACTTCCCTCTCCATCTTCAGTTGTCTCACTTTTCATCCTCCCACATATCCCAACGAGATGCTATTAATGTTACACCAGATCCCTCCACCATAAGATTAAAAGAACAAGAGGTATCAGTCGGGTAGCTTTGTCTTATTCCAGAGAGTACACTGGATCATAAAGTGATTGCATAAGCTATGAACAAATGGCTTGCATAATGAACAAGTGCAAAAAAATATATTAAAGTTATGATTTTATTTCTGTGAAATTTTATATTCACCCCAATATTGCTACCCTCATAATTTTCTAAATGTAAATAATGTCTCTGCTCTCCTGTGTGCTGTTTAGCAGTGACCTACATGGCGTTCATCCTTCCCTGTTGTTTGAATGCTCACTTGTAATCAAAGCCACAAAAAGTCCATGTGGGTTTCAGCACTGCAGGCAAGGAGCAACTAAATTTGACACATCACATATTGAAGTGGTGTTAATTATCCAATTTAGTAAGGTTACACGATTCATTTATTGATGTCTTAACATGTTGGATGAGAAATCTATAGGCAGCAATTAAGCCACAACTTAAAATCAAATAGGTCCCCTTTATGCTACAAAAGCCAAATCCCTTTTCACCTTTTCCTCCAACTCCTTAGCATAACCTTTATATTAGTGTGTTCATGCAGGAGGTTGAATATCTGTTCCTTATGTGATGTAGGGCAAGGGCAAAGGGACTGTCCTTTTTTTTTAGGGAAGGAGTATGACCTGCTAATCCTTGCTTTGTGCACTGGGGCACAGTCATATTAGAATAGAAAAAGGCCTTTCCCAAAGTGTTGCCACAAAATAGGAAGCATAAGATTGTTCAAAATGTGCCGCAATCTTGTAATCCTGAGGCTGCAGGTCCGAGCTCAGGTTGTGGCAGAAAATGGCATCCGGCGCAAAAACAATTGCCAAATCGTTCGTGCGAGTTTGCTCGCTGTGGCAACCCCTGAAGAAGGGAACAGCCGAAAGAACTTCCTAACATTGTTCAAAATGTCTTGGTATGTTAAAGCATTAAGATTGCCTGTCACTTGACAAGCCAAAACTGTGACTGAAACGCTTGACTTCAACAATTAACAGGAATGGCCAAATACATTTGTCCATATTTAATGTGGTGATTGTAATGAAAATAGGAGATGATGGTTAAACTTACAAATTCCTAGGTCCTGGCTGGTTGAACGCCCAAACACAAACTGACTAGTGTGATGTATGCAGGAATGTTCAGACCTCTATATAGGATAAACTAAATAGTCTCTCCACAGATACATGGCTCAACTCAGGAGAGCTAGGACAAAACTCAGCTGCAAACCTACATTTCAAGGATGAGAGACTTTTTTGAAGACCTAAATGTTCACATTTTGGACAGAAAACAGATGGTTTGAAAAGGGGTGAAAAACCATTTACATCAAAAGAGAAAGACTTTAAACAGAGATGGAGGTCTCAGATTCCAGCTTTTTACAACTTACAATGGAGCATTAAGCTTGATACCAAGTCATTTTAACTTTAATTTACACCTGCATATGTTCAAAACATCTCTCTTGTGAGCCAGGCAAATAAAAACCCTAACAACTTTCTGGTGGGAGGGGAGTGAGATTAATTTGCATGTGATTTTAGTGTGCATTAACAGAGCATTTCATGTTGTTTAAAGCTTAGAACTCCTCAATCTCCTGTTTTGAATTAATAAAACTCTGATTGGAAACAAAACATCTTCAACTACAGAACAGAAGTATGGTTGCTTTGTTTTTAAAGCTTTTTTTGAGCGTTATTTTGAATGTTAAATTTTTCAGCATGTCACTCTTCAGAATAAACGCCATGCTTCACTGAGTTTACCTGTATAAAATGTAAATATAATATATTTGAACAGGGTTTTTTTTCTTTGGCAAGAAAAGTAAATTGTGAAATGAGTAGTTGCAATATACAGCATTTCAAAAATTAAAAAACACCTGCTGAGCTCTTCTCAAATAACCTTATTGCCTGATTCTTTGAGATGAACAAATAAATCACAGAGCAAATAGAAGCCAAACTGTAGCAACTGTGTACAAACCCTGTATCTGTATTTTAACTTTTTAGATCACTGATTCAATAAAATGTGACTCCTAAGTTTTGCTAGAGTTTACTATACACAATGTAAAGTGATATTGCCTGTGGTACCAAGGAGAAACAACAACAGCTTAAACTTTGCATGTCATATTAACACAAACTGTGTTTAAAAAAATAAAACATGAAATTTGCCTGCAGTAATATATGATTTAAACTTGAACACTGACTAATGACCTCTGTAAGTAATAGGCTTAAAAAGTGTTAATATACCACAAAAACAAAATCCTGTCAGCAACTGACCACAAATTCTTCACCTTACACCTATGGACGAATTTTTCACATGTTCTGGGAAGGGTCAAGGACATGGAATCCAAATGTGTTGTTTGGGGCCTATATTGTACAACTGTGGCTTCTAAGTAGCTGTGGCCAGAAGGTCAGTGATGCCTGTTGTGATGGCAATCAAAGGACCTATTGGTAGACACCAAGGGTGATGGAGGTTGTCAAACTAAAAAAAAAGAGATGTTTAGGTACTGGCTATCCCTGAAGTTTCCTGAAGCAGCTAACAGATACAAGATGGGCACTAGGACTGCAGCTTCTATGGTTGTGGAAGCAAAAACTTAGATGTGGGAGGAATTTGGTGAGGCCATTAAGTACTTTCAGTTGGAGGAGGTTCTGTCTATCCATTCAAGCACACAGAACAGGAAAGAAGGCACCACACCAGGCTGCATTTGGTAGCGGTGGAGAACTACTTACCCAGACTGGACATATTGTCATGTGCAGTGGTGGCTGGTAGTGATATTTGTAGGGTGGGCTAACATATATATGATAAAACACTGCAATTTGGATGCCAACAACTGAAGCATCCGATTTGAAATAAAGAAATCCTGCTATAAAATTACATTGTCCTTTATCACCGCAAAGACAAACATAAAACAAGCCATCACCAAAGACCAAGCTTACAATGAGCCTCTCTCAGTTGTCCAATACTTAATACCCCTGCATTAAAAGTTTCAACTACAGTATAATTATTTCATATGACTTTTTCCCAGTCAGACAGATTTGCATAACACTGAACCACACTACTTTAAAACAATTACTGATCACACTGATCAGTAAAAGTGCAGATTTCTAAAGGAGGCCTACCTTTTTAAAAGAGAAGATCACTCCAGTGACTTTTCTGGGATGCAAAAAGGTTAATAACCACCTTGTTAAAGATTTGTTAGCTACACCTGCTGTTAGCAAGTCCTTTCACTGAAACCAGGTCACAGAAAAACTTTGGTTTTGCTGCTTTTCCCTTTTTTGAATATTCTTTGATCCATCTGCCTCCAACCTCTTCACTTTTGTTTTTTCCCTCAAAGACATTAAGGAAAACAGGTGTGAAATTAAAAAATCCACCTCATTTATGTTTATCTTGCTCACCATCGTAACTACTCAGTCTACACTAAACCAGACCCACATACACTCGTGCTCGAGGCGCCCTGGGATGGAATGACCCTAGACCCAAATGAGCAGCAAAACGAGGGAGCGGGACAAGACATCTGTCAATCAATTTGTACCAAGAAAGACATTAAATGAAGTAAGTAGAAGGTGGAGTTATGTTTTGGGCAGGAATAATTCGGAATGAGTTTGTGGGTACCTTTATGGTGACTGAAGGTGTCAAAATGATTTCTGCAAAATATGTAGAGTTCCTAACTGACCATTTACTGCCATGGTATAAAAAGAAGAGTCATGCCATGTGAAGTAAAATCACTTTCATGAAAGACACCTCATCATCTCATGATGAAAAGAATACCATTGAGGCCTTAGCTGCTATGAGCATAAAAAAAAAAAAAATCAAGACGTGACTTCCATCGTCCCCTATTGGAGCATCCTTAAAAGGATAATCTATGATGGTGAGCGGCAGTTTACCTCAAAACAACGCTTATGGGAGGCAGTACTTGCATCCTCAAAGAAAATACAGGCACAAACTATACAAGTTCAATGGATGAGAGAGTGTGAAGGTGATATCAAAGAAGAGCTCCATGGTAATATGTAACTGCATCTGTAAAGATGTTTTTGATTGAAATAACCTATGATTTAGAGAAATTATTCCTGAATGTAAAATAGATACAGAAGATTTCCATGTTGAAGTCTTTGCAAACAAGTGAGAGTTTTAAAAACTGTTGTGCATAATAATTTGGAACAGTGTATTTTGAGATATTTGACAAAAAATACTGTTGTTGATGTCAGTGACAATTTTGTTGAATAAATCCATGTAAAATGTTCATTTGATTTTGAGGAATTAAAGAAATTTAATTGACACTATTATATTGACTTTTTAGATAATAAAGAACAAAAGCAGCATATTCATAATGATTTGGAACACAGTGTAGCAATAGGGATGCTTTTGTTGGCACCTTTATTAAAATGGCTTTTGAATATAGTTGCTGAGTTACACAGATTCACTAATAAAGTTTCAATAATACATTTGCACATTTAGCTTTAGTAGTATGACTCACCATTTTCTTACTTTACACAAAGCCTTGCTCGTGTCATGGTTTGTCTACGATTTGACCCACAAGCAGAAAACTCACAAGACACTGGCAGTAAGTTAAAGATTTATTGTCCAGAAGGTAAGTGAAAACTGGAACATGGATTCCACTGGAACACGGACTCTTTGCGGCTCTGGATTCAGGAAGTACTTGGAGAGGAAGAGGTAAGGTTAGATGTGGTTCCGTTTCAACCCACAGTGATCCTTTGAAGCTGGTGGTATTTAGCTTACGGGTTGTGGAGTCGGACCAAGCTGGAGCAGGTTGGCGGCGGCCGTGAACGGAGGAGAGCGGACAGGTTTCGGTCACGAATGAGGTAAGTTCCTTGAGCAGCTTGAATCTCCACTCAGCAGTTCTTTTGTTCTGGAGAATCCCCAGACTGTATTTCAGAGTTTCCTTTAGAACAACAAAACACAAGGTTAACAGGTACATACAGGGTATCCTTCAAGGCTATGATTCAGAAGTTCAGGGGAGCTTGAAGTACCACGAATGGCAATACTCAGGCGTCGACTGAGTGGCAGCATGCTCCTTATATGCCTCTCCCTAATGACCCTCATCTGATCCAGGTGTGTCTCATAATCCCCATCCACTCTCCAGAACGCTCCATGCCGCCACCTGCTGGACAGAAACAAACATACTCCACAAACCCCAACAGTACCCCCTCCTCAACGGCTGCCCCCTGGCAGCCCAGAAGATGTGGAAGGGATGGAAGCAAGGTAATCCGAGATCAACGTGGCATCACAAATAAAAGATCTCGGCACCCAGGATCGTTCCTCTGGACCATAACCCTCCCAGTCCACCAGGTACTGCCATCCACGACCCTGACGGCGAGAGTCCACTATCCGCCGTACTGTGTACACCGGATGTCCCTCGAACATCCGGGCGGGAGGAGGGGGCTTGGCTGGAGGGCATAGCGGACTGGCTAGGACCGGCTTGATTTGGGACACATGAAACACTGGATGTATCTTCAACGAGGAAGGGAGTCGAAGGCGCACAGCAGAAGGACTGATCACAGAACCAATTTCAAATGGTCCGATAAACCTAGGAGCCAGCTTTTTGGACACTGATTTCAAAGGAATATCACGGGATGAAAGCCACACCTTCTGGCCAGGTATGTACGTAGGAGCAGCTCTACGTCTACGGTCAGCAAAACGTCTGTTCTGCTCCACCGTACGCTGTAATGATGCCCTAGTAGCACTCCATACTTTGCTGCATCTTTGAATATGTTGCCGAACTGTCTTAACTTTAATGTCTCTCTCTTCTGAAGGGAATAATGGAGGTTGATACCCCAGAGCTATTTCAAAAGGCGAACGTCCAGAGGCAGCAGAGACAAGACTATTGTGGGCGTACTCTACCCAGGGGAGGAACTTACACCAATCCCGGGAGTCTTCAGCACAGAGGCAGCGAAGTGAGGACTCCAGTTCCTGGTTCATTCGCTCCACTTGGCCGTTAGACTGAGGGTGGTAACCAGATGTGAGAGAGACCTTTGCATCCAGAGCATGACAAAAAGATTTCCATACCTGAGATGTGAATTGTGGTCCCCGATCTGATAAGACCTCGGTCGGTATGCCATGTAATTTGAACACATGTTTTACGAGAAGCTGGGCCGTCTGGAAAGCTGAGGGAAGCTTACGGAGAGCAATGAGATGACAAGACTTGGAAAACCGGTCAATTATTGTAAGAATGGTAGTCATACCTTGTGATGGTGGGAGTCCAGTTACAAAGTCAATAGCGATGTGGGACCAGGGTCGTGTAGGAATGGGTAAGGGTTGCAGAAGACCCGCTGGAGCTTGGTGGGACGGCTTATTTCTGGCACACGTGGGGCAGGCTGACACATACTCCTTAATGTCCTTATACAGGGATGGCCACCAGAACCGCCGTGTGATCATGGCAATGGTTCGACTAGCTCCGGGATGAGCTGAGAACTTAGCAGAATGAGCCCAGTGAATGAGTTGAGAACGGACAGCTGAGGGTACATAACTTTTGTGGGGGGGTCCACCGGGAGGTCCGGGCTCCTTTAACTGAGCCTGCTTAATAATGTCCTCTATCTCCCATGAGAGTGAGCCCACCACACACTTCGGCGACAGGATAGGTGAGGAGTCCCGTTCGAACTCATCCTTGGAGAACTGTCTAGAAAGAGCATCAGGCTTTACGTTCTTAGAACCTGGGCGAAAAGAAATTGACAGGTTAAATCGAGAGAAAAATAATGACCATCGTGACTGACGGGAATTTAGCCTCTTAGCTGACTGAATGTAGGACAGATTCTTGTGATCGGTCCACACCAAAATGGGATGTTCGGCGCCCTCCAACCAATGTCTCCATTCTTCCAGTGCCAATTTAATGGCTAACAACTCACGATCTCCAACATCATAATTCCTCTCAGCAGGAGATAACTTACGCGAGAAAAATGCACAGGGATGCAATTTTTCATCCTCCTCAGCTCGTTGTGACAATACAGCACCAACCCCAGAATCTGAAGCGTCAACCTCCAGAACAAACTGTCTTAACGGATTGGGTTGAGTCAGGATAGGAGCCGTAGCAAATCTCTGCTTGAGATTGGAGAATGCTGAGTCCGCTTCAGGAGTCCAGGCAAACGTGACTTTGGTGGAGGTCAGTGCAGTCAATGGAACTACTGTCTGGCTGTAACTCCTAATAAAGCGTCTGTAGAAATTAGCGAAGCCCAAGAACCTCTGCAGTTGTTTCCTGGTCTCCGGGACAGGCCAGTCCAGAATAGCACTTATCTTTCCGGGATCCGACCGAACCTGTCCGCTCTCAAGGATGTGACCCAGGAAGGTAACAGATGCTTTATTGAACTCACATTTCTCAGCTTTAACACACAACCGATTCTCCATGAGGCGCTGCAGTACAAGGCGGACATGTTTCTGATGTTCAACAGGGTTTTTGGAATAAATGAGTATATCATCCAGATATACGAATACAAAAACATTAATAAAGTCTCGTAGAACATCATTAACTAGGGCTTGGAAGACAGCTGGGGCATTCGTGAGCCCGAAAGGCATCACCAGATACTCGAAATGGCCCAGAGGAGTCTTAAATGCCGTCTTCCATTCATCACCCTGGCGTATTCGCACCAAATGATAGGCATTACGTAGGTCCAGTTTAGTGAAGATGGTAGCGCCCTCCACTGGTTCAAAAGCTGATGACAATAAAGGTAAGGGATACTTGTTTTTTACAGTTATTTGGTTTAACCCTCTGTAGTCAATACAGGGTCTTAAAGATCCATCCTTTTTACCTACAAAAAAGAACCCTGCTCCTAGTGGAGAAGATGACGGCCGGATGAAACCTGCTGCTAAGGACTCGTTTATATATTTCTCCATTGCTTGCCGTTCAGGGCGAGAAATATTAAACAATCTGCTGGAAGGTAAAGGAGCCCCTGGGAGTAAGTCGATAGCACAATCGTATGGCCTATGAGGGGGCAAGGATTGAGCTGGAACTTTACTGAATGCTCGTTTCAAATCCTGATACTCTTTGGGAATGCCAGCGAGATCCTTAATATCCATTTCCTCTTCCGCACCCACCTGACCAGTAGGTGGCAGTGCGGATTGCAGACAGGTTGAATGGCATCTCTCTGACCAGGTTTCTACTCGGGAATTAACCCAATCCAAATGGGGGTTATGCAGCTGTAACCACCTGTATCCAAGAACAATGACTGGACTAGAAATGGGAAACACAAAAAATGTTATTGTCTCTTGGTGGTTCCCAGAAACCCATAGTTGCATCGGTCTAGTCTTGTGTGTAATCAAATTAAGTTCTCTCCCATCAAGGGCGGAAACACGTAAAGGAATAGACATTTCAACAGTCTCAATTCCTGCCTGCTCCACGAACTCTATATTAATAAGACTCTGTTCACAGCCTGAATCAATCAAAGCTGCCACATCCACAGATTCTTGACCAACCTTGAGCACAGCATTAAGTGTTAGCCGAGGGGTTTCTTCGGTCCCGTTTTGGTCCATCAGAACCCCCCGGTCTGATGGACCCTCCCTTTTGGCCTCGCCGAACTGAAATTCTTATTCCTCGCTGAACATGCAGCCAAAAAATGATCCGAGGCGCCACAGTATAGACATAATCCTTCCTTCCTTCTTCTCAATTTCTCCTCTGGTTCTAACTGCGTGCGACCCAGTTGCATGGGTTCCGTCTCAGGCTGTTCTCTAGCCTCAGGACCTTGGTATACTGGTCTGCGTGACGGTGATAATCTCTTGTGTGACAAAAAACTCTCAACACGTTGCTTCTTGCGGTCTCTCATACGATTATCTATACGAATAGCCAGGGAAATTAATTCATCAAGTGTCTCGGGTTCCTCACGAACCGTTAACTCATCTTTCAAAGACTCATTTAATGATTGATTAAATGCAGCTTTAAGCGCCAAGGCGTTCCAACCTGAAGATGCCGCTAAGGTGCGAAATCTTATGGAATGTTCTGCCACAGAATGTGAGCCTTGCTTTAATTTTAACAAGTCTCGAGACCGCTGTGTCTTGTCCTCATTAATGGAAAACACCATCTTAAATTCATCCAAAAACGCTTGAAAAGTGCAGCCAAAGTTGACAGGATCAGTAAAACGTGCTTCTGCCCATAATAACGCCTTTCCAGTGAGGAGACCCAAAATAAACGAGATCTTCGCTCCATCGGTAGGGAAAGACTGAGGAGATCTATTGAACACTAAGGCACATTGTAGCAAAAATCCTCCACACCCAGACTCACCTGAGTATTTCTCAGGATTAGGTGAACTGACGTCACGGGTATTCATCAGACGCTGACTCTCCACAGGAGGTTTACTCTGGAACGTTGCGCCATCTGCTGGAGAAGAAGACGGGTTACTTGTTAGTCGGAGAAGGAGTTGAGTGATCTGATCCATACGTTGATTGGTTGCTTCCTGCTGGTCATGTAGTGCTCGGAGCACACTCTCATGAGATTGTAAAAGTTGATGCTGTTCTGCCATAGTTATCCTGAGAGCTTCTGCTGGGTCTGTTTGGCCTGAGTATTCTGTCATGGTTTGTCTACGATTTGACCCACAAGCAGAAAACTCACAAGACACTGGCAGTAAGTTAAAGATTTATTGTCCAGAAGGTAAGTGAAAACTGGAACATGGATTCCACTGGAACACGGACTCTTTGCGGCTCTGGATTCAGGAAGTACTTGGAGAGGAAGAGGTAAGGTTAGATGTGGTTCCGTTTCAACCCACAGTGATCCTTTGAAGCTGGTGGTATTTAGCTTACGGGTTGTGGAGTCGGACCAAGCTGGAGCAGGTTGGCGGCGGCCGTGAACGGAGGAGAGCGGACAGGTTTCGGTCACGAATGAGGTAAGTTCCTTGAGCAGCTTGAATCTCCACTCAGCAGTTCTTTTGTTCTGGAGAATCCCCAGACTGTATTTCAGAGTTTCCTTTAGAACAACAAAACACAAGGTTAACAGGTACATACAGGGTATCCTTCAAGGCTATGATTCAGAAGTTCAGGGGAGCTTGAAGTACCACGAATGGCAATACTCAGGCGTCGACTGAGTGGCAGCATGCTCCTTATATGCCTCTCCCTAATGACCCTCATCTGATCCAGGTGTGTCTCATAATCCCCATCCACTCTCCAGAACGCTCCATGCCGCCACCTGCTGGACAGAAACAAACATACTCCACAAACCCCAACAGTACCCCCTCCTCAACGGCTGCCCCCTGGCAGCCCAGAAGATGTGGAAGGGATGGAAGCAAGGTAATCCGAGATCAACGTGGCATCACAAATAAAAGATCTCGGCACCCAGGATCGTTCCTCTGGACCATAACCCTCCCAGTCCACCAGGTACTGCCATCCACGACCCTGACGGCGAGAGTCCACTATCCGCCGTACTGTGTACACCGGATGTCCCTCGAACATCCGGGCGGGAGGAGGGGGCTTGGCTGGAGGGCATAGCGGACTGGCTAGGACCGGCTTGATTTGGGACACATGAAACACTGGATGTATCTTCAACGAGGAAGGGAGTCGAAGGCGCACAGCAGAAGGACTGATCACAGAACCAATTTCAAATGGTCCGATAAACCTAGGAGCCAGCTTTTTGGACACTGATTTCAAAGGAATATCACGGGATGAAAGCCACACCTTCTGGCCAGGTATGTACGTAGGAGCAGCTCTACGTCTACGGTCAGCAAAACGTCTGTTCTGCTCCACCGTACGCTGTAATGATGCCCTAGTAGCACTCCATACTTTGCTGCATCTTTGAATATGTTGCCGAACTGTCTTAACTTTAATGTCTCTCTCTTCTGAAGGGAATAATGGAGGTTGATACCCCAGAGCTATTTCAAAAGGCGAACGTCCAGAGGCAGCAGAGACAAGACTATTGTGGGCGTACTCTACCCAGGGGAGGAACTTACACCAATCCCGGGAGTCTTCAGCACAGAGGCAGCGAAGTGAGGACTCCAGTTCCTGGTTCATTCGCTCCACTTGGCCGTTAGACTGAGGGTGGTAACCAGATGTGAGAGAGACCTTTGCATCCAGAGCATGACAAAAAGATTTCCATACCTGAGATGTGAATTGTGGTCCCCGATCTGATAAGACCTCGGTCGGTATGCCATGTAATTTGAACACATGTTTTACGAGAAGCTGGGCCGTCTGGAAAGCTGAGGGAAGCTTACGGAGAGCAATGAGATGACAAGACTTGGAAAACCGGTCAATTATTGTAAGAATGGTAGTCATACCTTGTGATGGTGGGAGTCCAGTTACAAAGTCAATAGCGATGTGGGACCAGGGTCGTGTAGGAATGGGTAAGGGTTGCAGAAGACCCGCTGGAGCTTGGTGGGACGGCTTATTTCTGGCACACGTGGGGCAGGCTGACACATACTCCTTAATGTCCTTATACAGGGATGGCCACCAGAACCGCCGTGTGATCATGGCAATGGTTCGACTAGCTCCGGGATGAGCTGAGAACTTAGCAGAATGAGCCCAGTGAATGAGTTGAGAACGGACAGCTGAGGGTACATAACTTTTGTGGGGGGGTCCACCGGGAGGTCCGGGCTCCTTTAACTGAGCCTGCTTAATAATGTCCTCTATCTCCCATGAGAGTGAGCCCACCACACACTTCGGCGACAGGATAGGTGAGGAGTCCCGTTCGAACTCATCCTTGGAGAACTGTCTAGAAAGAGCATCAGGCTTTACGTTCTTAGAACCTGGGCGAAAAGAAATTGACAGGTTAAATCGAGAGAAAAATAATGACCATCGTGACTGACGGGAATTTAGCCTCTTAGCTGACTGAATGTAGGACAGATTCTTGTGATCGGTCCACACCAAAATGGGATGTTCGGCGCCCTCCAACCAATGTCTCCATTCTTCCAGTGCCAATTTAATGGCTAACAACTCACGATCTCCAACATCATAATTCCTCTCAGCAGGAGATAACTTACGCGAGAAAAATGCACAGGGATGCAATTTTTCATCCTCCTCAGCTCGTTGTGACAATACAGCACCAACCCCAGAATCTGAAGCGTCAACCTCCAGAACAAACTGTCTTAACGGATTGGGTTGAGTCAGGATAGGAGCCGTAGCAAATCTCTGCTTGAGATTGGAGAATGCTGAGTCCGCTTCAGGAGTCCAGGCAAACGTGACTTTGGTGGAGGTCAGTGCAGTCAATGGAACTACTGTCTGGCTGTAACTCCTAATAAAGCGTCTGTAGAAATTAGCGAAGCCCAAGAACCTCTGCAGTTGTTTCCTGGTCTCCGGGACAGGCCAGTCCAGAATAGCACTTATCTTTCCGGGATCCGACCGAACCTGTCCGCTCTCAAGGATGTGACCCAGGAAGGTAACAGATGCTTTATTGAACTCACATTTCTCAGCTTTAACACACAACCGATTCTCCATGAGGCGCTGCAGTACAAGGCGGACATGTTTCTGATGTTCAACAGGGTTTTTGGAATAAATGAGTATATCATCCAGATATACGAATACAAAAACATTAATAAAGTCTCGTAGAACATCATTAACTAGGGCTTGGAAGACAGCTGGGGCATTCGTGAGCCCGAAAGGCATCACCAGATACTCGAAATGGCCCAGAGGAGTCTTAAATGCCGTCTTCCATTCATCACCCTGGCGTATTCGCACCAAATGATAGGCATTACGTAGGTCCAGTTTAGTGAAGATGGTAGCGCCCTCCACTGGTTCAAAAGCTGATGACAATAAAGGTAAGGGATACTTGTTTTTTACAGTTATTTGGTTTAACCCTCTGTAGTCAATACAGGGTCTTAAAGATCCATCCTTTTTACCTACAAAAAAGAACCCTGCTCCTAGTGGAGAAGATGACGGCCGGATGAAACCTGCTGCTAAGGACTCGTTTATATATTTCTCCATTGCTTGCCGTTCAGGGCGAGAAATATTAAACAATCTGCTGGAAGGTAAAGGAGCCCCTGGGAGTAAGTCGATAGCACAATCGTATGGCCTATGAGGGGGCAAGGATTGAGCTGGAACTTTACTGAATGCTCGTTTCAAATCCTGATACTCTTTGGGAATGCCAGCGAGATCCTTAATATCCATTTCCTCTTCCGCACCCACCTGACCAGTAGGTGGCAGTGCGGATTGCAGACAGGTTGAATGGCATCTCTCTGACCAGGTTTCTACTCGGGAATTAACCCAATCCAAATGGGGGTTATGCAGCTGTAACCACCTGTATCCAAGAACAATGACTGGACTAGAAATGGGAAACACAAAAAATGTTATTGTCTCTTGGTGGTTCCCAGAAACCCATAGTTGCATCGGTCTAGTCTTGTGTGTAATCAAATTAAGTTCTCTCCCATCAAGGGCGGAAACACGTAAAGGAATAGACATTTCAACAGTCTCAATTCCTGCCTGCTCCACGAACTCTATATTAATAAGACTCTGTTCACAGCCTGAATCAATCAAAGCTGCCACATCCACAGATTCTTGACCAACCTTGAGCACAGCATTAAGTGTTAGCCGAGGGGTTTCTTCGGTCCCGTTTTGGTCCATCAGAACCCCCCGGTCTGATGGACCCTCCCTTTTGGCCTCGCCGAACTGAAATTCTTATTCCTCGCTGAACATGCAGCCAAAAAATGATCCGAGGCGCCACAGTATAGACATAATCCTTCCTTCCTTCTTCTCAATTTCTCCTCTGGTTCTAACTGCGTGCGACCCAGTTGCATGGGTTCCGTCTCAGGCTGTTCTCTAGCCTCAGGACCTTGGTATACTGGTCTGCGTGACGGTGATAATCTCTTGTGTGACAAAAAACTCTCAACACGTTGCTTCTTGCGGTCTCTCATACGATTATCTATACGAATAGCCAGGGAAATTAATTCATCAAGTGTCTCGGGTTCCTCACGAACCGTTAACTCATCTTTCAAAGACTCATTTAATGATTGATTAAATGCAGCTTTAAGCGCCAAGGCGTTCCAACCTGAAGATGCCGCTAAGGTGCGAAATCTTATGGAATGTTCTGCCACAGAATGTGAGCCTTGCTTTAATTTTAACAAGTCTCGAGACCGCTGTGTCTTGTCCTCATTAATGGAAAACACCATCTTAAATTCATCCAAAAACGCTTGAAAAGTGCAGCCAAAGTTGACAGGATCAGTAAAACGTGCTTCTGCCCATAATAACGCCTTTCCAGTGAGGAGACCCAAAATAAACGAGATCTTCGCTCCATCGGTAGGGAAAGACTGAGGAGATCTATTGAACACTAAGGCACATTGTAGCAAAAATCCTCCACACCCAGACTCACCTGAGTATTTCTCAGGATTAGGTGAACTGACGTCACGGGTATTCATCAGACGCTGACTCTCCACAGGAGGTTTACTCTGGAACGTTGCGCCATCTGCTGGAGAAGAAGACGGGTTACTTGTTAGTCGGAGAAGGAGTTGAGTGATCTGATCCATACGTTGATTGGTTGCTTCCTGCTGGTCATGTAGTGCTCGGAGCACACTCTCATGAGATTGTAAAAGTTGATGCTGTTCTGCCATAGTTATCCTGAGAGCTTCTGCTGGGTCTGTTTGGCCTGAGTATTCTGTCATGGTTTGTCTACGATTTGACCCACAAGCAGAAAACTCACAAGACACTGGCAGTAAGTTAAAGATTTATTGTCCAGAAGGTAAGTGAAAACTGGAACATGGATTCCACTGGAACACGGACTCTTTGCGGCTCTGGATTCAGGAAGTACTTGGAGAGGAAGAGGTAAGGTTAGATGTGGTTCCGTTTCAACCCACAGTGATCCTTTGAAGCTGGTGGTATTTAGCTTACGGGTTGTGGAGTCGGACCAAGCTGGAGCAGGTTGGCGGCGGCCGTGAACGGAGGAGAGCGGACAGGTTTCGGTCACGAATGAGGTAAGTTCCTTGAGCAGCTTGAATCTCCACTCAGCAGTTCTTTTGTTCTGGAGAATCCCCAGACTGTATTTCAGAGTTTCCTTTAGAACAACAAAACACAAGGTTAACAGGTACATACAGGGTATCCTTCAAGGCTATGATTCAGAAGTTCAGGGGAGCTTGAAGTACCACGAATGGCAATACTCAGGCGTCGACTGAGTGGCAGCATGCTCCTTATATGCCTCTCCCTAATGACCCTCATCTGATCCAGGTGTGTCTCATAATCCCCATCCACTCTCCAGAACGCTCCATGCCGCCACCTGCTGGACAGAAACAAACATACTCCACAAACCCCAACAGCTCGAACTGACGTAGCTGAGGTAATGAGGAAAGTGATGGACAATCAATCAAACAAAGAGAGAAAAACACACATAAGGAGTCAAAGTTTCACTAAGCTGCAAAAGTGTGGCAATGAAATAGATTCTTTTAAATGCCTCTGGAAATCAATCAATGGGAGCTTGAATAGACATTTTATAAAGCAGCTTCTTATCTGTGCAAGTTAAAAGGAGAGGTTTAATAACCACCACTCTCACTACTGTAAGTGAAATACGGCTGTGTGTGTTACTGAGAAGGGGAGATCATAACAAAGCATTCCTTTAGGTATTCATCTCATCATGTTCAGTATTAATTGTCATAAAAATAACTATTTACCCTAGAGTTGAGATTTTCCAAGCTGAAAAGACCCACAGAAAAAATAGTACAAATAATGATTTTATTTTGAAAGTCTGTTATGTATCTGCAGAGAAAATGATGTAATTTAAGGTTCTTTAGGTAAGTGATAGTCAATGTTCTGGTTGCAAGAAAAAGGATAGGTAGTGTCTTAATTGAATTTTTTCTTTTCTTTTTGAAGGGACAGGCCAGGATTCCTGAATCCAAAAGTTGTCCTGGAGAAATTTCAGTATAGGTAAGTGATTTATCCTTTGTGAGCAGAGGTAGAGTGGACAGGCAGGCAAGAAGCAGGCTGAGTTGATGTGTCCTTGTTTTATCAGCTGAAATGTTTGACAGAGGGAGTAACTGCAGAGACTGACTCAGAGTTCCAGGAACACATGGAGGGTTCTATGAGTAAACACAGGTAAGTTGTCTTACATTAGTTTTAGAGATTACACAAATAATTTTCACAAGAGGTTGTAACGCTTAATGCTTCACTGTGTGACGTTCAATGACCCATCAATGAATGGCGGTTCAACCCAGCCTTACCTATGATGTAAAGTAATCAATTGTCATAGGAAACATCTGCTCCGAGTGCTGACAGAACCCGAACCACCCAGCAACCACCCTCTCCTGACAATAACCTGTAAACCTAATAACTTGCTTACAGTCACACATCTATGGCATCTTGTGGTGTACTTTTTTAACTGTGAGTGTTGATAATCAACATAAATTAAAATAGCAACTCCATTACCTTCCATTGTCAAAATTTGAAGCTAAATTATTTTTAAAGCCTCAAAGTCTGTATGTGGATGTACTGTAAGACAATAACATCACTATATCACCTCTTTAAATATGTACCCTAGTAAATATATTGAGTTTCAGCAACGCCAGGTTGCTACAAATTTATTGGTCATGTTGAAAAATTCTGAAGCATGATCTTAGCAACTTTGTTACTTGAAATAATATCACATGTCTGCTATGATAAATGAAGCCTAGGCGTAAATTCAGACTGGAAGACCTGCTTCAGCCACACCTGCATCTAATCGCTGCGTCGAGCACCTCCACTCCAGCCTATCAGCATCCGACCGCCCCTCCAGCTTATCCAATCAGTGAGCAAGCCTTCGTTTAAAGGACTTCCATCATGGCCCCATCCGTTCGCCGGCCGATCT
>NC_051438.1:6307060-6330684 GCF_001649575.2 Kryptolebias marmoratus
TCCCTCAAGCTTCCTTCCCCTCTTCGACCTCCACCACCAGTGTCCGGCCCGGGGAAGACGCCTCTAATGGTCAACCTGAGCTTCTCCTCGAAGCGCATTGCTATTGTCGGCACTCGCGTCTTCCGCCGAGGTCCGAGCGCCAAATATCTTATGTCATTCATGTCAAATAAAACCATTTAATTGCAGCTTCTCTTTGTCGTGAGTCTCTCCAGGTTGAACTAAAGTTATGTAGCAGTGACCCAACAATATTGTTACACAATCTGATTGTTATGTTATGCTATGGTTCTGTCTGCATTACCACAGTACTGTCACACTTATGGTGCTTTAGTGATTCAGTATTACCATTGTTTGTCTTCCTTATCCTTGTCATTTGAGCTATCAGTTGTATCTTCCTTTTGTCAGGATTAGTTTTTTTTTTAGTTTCTTTTGTATTAGGTTTATTGTTTCATGTTTCTGTAATTCTGTTTTATTTCTTAACACTGTGTTTAGTTTAATAAGTTCTTATATGGTTTTGCTCCTTGCACCCTGTGTGCCCTGTCATCATTCACTTTTTCTCAGCTCATTACTTGTTTGCCTGCCACGCCCATCTGCACCTGTCCCTAGTTTGGAATCAGTCACCTGTGTCCACTTACCAATCACCCTCTGCCTTTAAAATCCGTTCATCTTCTTCCCTTCCCTACTGGTTCATTGTTGCTGTCATGCTCTGTCTGGTTTCCTTGCGGCTTCCTCAATATGTTTCTGCTTTTGCCATTATTAGTGAGTTTTTTTGTTATTTAGTCTTTGCTGCCAGGTCAGCGTTTTTGTTTTGTTAATAAACTAGTTTAACTTTGGAGCTTCTCTGTGTCTGTCTGCATTTTGGTCCAGTCCCTCCAACCACCAATTGTGACATTTTTTGTTTTCTTAGCATTTGTTCCACCTAAATAAAATGTTTAATTCAATGTTGCGTGGTTCTGCTGGATACATTTTTGAGCAGTTAGAATACATGTAGCACTGTAAGAGCACCGACAATATCTACCTGGTGTTTGATTAGTACTATGTCTGGTCACATGATGTGTACCAATAAAACCAATATTTTCCTCATGACAATCATTTCACAAACAAGCTGCAAAAAGTTTGATGTGCATGTTGCTCTTATGGGTTTGGTTTGGACTTGAGTTGAATATGAGGAGAAAGGACAAATTGCCAAACTGAGATCTGCCAGATTCAAGTAAACCAACCACAACCACACCAACAAAAACAACAGGATAGCTGTGACGCGGCAACATAGCACACATCATGCTTACACCATAGTACATTGTAGCTTTTCCACCCGTCCACCCAATACATACTTAATGTACAGCATTAGGAAGGATCCTAAACATTACACATACATTACATATGTCACAAGACAAAACATTTTACAACATACTCTTCATTTCTTAACTTTTTGAGCATTTAAAAAAATTTAAATATGCCAATGTCATACACATCTAAATACAAATTAGTGTGATAATACCATAGAGCTAGTTCCAGAATTAATCTCAGTGTGTCAATATACTGTTCAATTTCTATTTATTGGTACATTGTACCAAATTGCTAAAAGAATGATTAAGCTAAATGTAGATTTTTTTTTGCCTTGATAGATTTATGATACAAGACAATGGTTTTTCATTGAAATTCTTTATACTGAGCATTTTTCAGCATGCATAGAGAATTGTTTTTTGTAATTTTTATACACTGGTGAACTGTCCAAGATGTCTCCTGAAAACAACATTTCTCTACATCATGTTTATTGTAGTAAAATGTACATGTTTGAATGTTTCTGTCATTTACACAGCTTGACGTAACCAGTGTTATGTATTGGGAGGAAATATAAAGAGCCTGAAATAGTACAACAAGCTGTTCAAGTGTCTGAGAACAAGTGTTGGAATGGGTGGGGTAGGTCAGGGTTACTGTCCTGTACCAAACAATACAGAAAGATATTGTGTAAAAACTAATTCCTGAATGCATAGATTTAGCACCTACTCCCTTAAAAGGATGATTCATGTGAACATGTAGTTCTAGGCACTGGATTATAAATGCAAAACTTGAGAAAAAATATAAACTCTCTGTGTGTGTTGTTTAAGTGTGTGTTAAATTAATAATGATCCTCAAGCACTGGGTAAGTGAGTGTGCAGGCTATTTTTGTTGAATACTTTGTTTAGATATTTGCTGAAGAAAGAATATTTTTTTATGTTAGTGAAGGCTGCAGCAGGGCTGGGCCATTGCATGTAGGTTTATACATTTCATGGAGTGTTGTGCAGTTTTCTTTGAAGATTTTCTTTTTCAACTTTAACTCATTTAAAGTTTTAAAGTGACTGCAGCGTCTCTTTGCTAAGGTCACCAACTGTGCCTATCATCAAATTCTAATTCAGGTCAACTTTAATCCCTTACGGAAGCTCAAAGTAAAACACGTCTTTATGGATTTGTCTTAATCTGATGATGAGTCTGGACTTTGGCCACTGCAAGTTTTCACTCCTTCGAAGTGACAGGCAAGAAAGATGGCAGATAGAAGCTTACAACTGGAGAACAATTTTCACCCTAAGACTACATTTTGGAAAACACTTTAAATGAAAAAGCCTTTTAATATACGCATAATCTTTCTAAATTGGTACATTCCTATAAAACCAACAAGATATGACGTACAGTGGGTTGCAAATATATTTATTCCCCATTGGCATTCTTTCTGTTTTGTTGCCCCCAAAACCAGGAATTTAAAGGGAATTTCTGGTGTGTTGTATCTTTAAATGTACTCAAAATTGCTAATACATTGAAGTGGGCAAATATATTTTATTGAGACCCCCCCCCCCAAAAAAAAAAAAAAAAAAAAGAAAACTAGCAAGCTTAAGTATTTAAAAAATCTTTAAACCAAACCAGAGATTCTCAGTTTGACTCTGGGAGCTGTCAGAACAGGTGTTTACATACTCAGATCATTTCACACTTAGATTGCTCACAAGTGGGTCTTCTTTAAATAATTACGTAGCTTCTGAAGGTAATAATTGCAGATTCAAAGTAAAGGAAGTCCATACTTAGCAAAGATATATCAGTTTCTTTTATTTATATTTATTATAACACTTTAGAGTTATTTATTTCATGATTTACATTGTCATTTTACTTTATCAGTTTGGAAAATTTAATGTTGGTTAGTTTTAATTAAATTGAAAATTCATCTTAGTTTCAGAAGGCAACACAATTAAAAAGATTACCAAGGCAGGTGAATACTGTTGCAAACATACTGTGCAAACATATAGAAAGTACATTTTCCTGTCTTATGCTTAAGGTTTTTACTGTCAGAATTAATGTAATTAATGCATACTTGAGCTTGCTCACATACTTGTACCCAGATTTAAATGTATTTCTGTTCATATCTGCTTTAGCCCCCTTAACCTCTCCGGTAGGAAACTTGATGATTCCGAGTTACTTCCCCTGCACCACTTAGAGCTAAGGGAAAGCACACACTTTTCAATTTTCACTGTCACAAAGCTGTGTTTCTTTGAAAATCTCTCAAGCATGGTTTAAATTTCCCTCTACAAAGACTTAAGAGGTATTTTTTTTATTTTGTATGATTTTGTACTTGAAGAGAGCCTGTAAAATAATACAAAATGACAAATATATTGTATTTAAGTGCGATATTCTACTTATTTGTGGGTAAAACGTGTCCTGCAGTGGTCTGTCACTTTTTGCAGCGTGAACTCTATTCTACTGAATAGTTAAGTACAGAAATCCACTTACCCATCACCTGGAGTTTTATTACACAGTCAGCATCTTCAGGTACACCTCTTTTTCTTTCACACATACACCTTCTCTTTGACACGCTCAGTTCATGCCCCCCACCGCACACGCACACACCTCCTCCCAGCCCACTCTGAACCCCACTCCCACCTTCTTACCTCCCCTCCCTACGACAAGGTTTTTCTTTTCACTGCTTGCTCAGCTGTCAGGTGCAGTGACTTGCATTTTTAGCTCACTTTGCCTCGTCATCCATTTTCTAGTTTTCCTCCTTTTCATATTTATTAAGCTTCCTGACCGACCTTAAACCTGCTTTTAAAAGCCAGTGAAGGATTACTTCATTTCTTTTTTATAGAGACCAGTGGGAAAACCATCATCATGGTTTGAGCTTTTATTTGGATATTTTAGTTTAGTACTGTTTATTTTTTGTTTTTTCTGTGAGTTTAGGTGGTTTTTCAGTTAAGTTACATTCTTGTCTTTTTAGTATTTAGTTGTTTTCACTCAGTGTTCTTCTTCTATAGCTTTTAATTTCAGCCCCTGCTCCTTGTAATCAGCACAACTGTGTTTGCTCATATATCCTCGTGTTCCTGGGTTTTGTCAGGCCATGGTCAGATCCTCTGTTTATTCTGCAATGTTAGAGGTATATACCACAAAGCAATATTGGTAGCTTTGTGAAGTAATTTATATAACTGAGATTTGTGACTGGGATAGAGGTTAACCTACCAGCACGCTGCTAAAGCAACACTCCTGTAGCTTAAGGAGAAATAAAAAAATGTCCTGAAATGGTCCAGTCAAAGCCCAGACCTCAATTCAACTGAAAATCTCTGTTATGACTTAAAGATTATTGTATACAAGCGATGGCTATCAAACTTGAAGAAGCTGGATCAGATTGGTCATTAAGAATGGACAAAAATTTCTGTGGCTAGATGTGCCACTCTTATGGAGACATAGCTGAAGAGACCTGATCCTGCCATTGTTGCAAAAGAATGTGCACACTTTGTCTTATTTGGAGTGTGTTTCACATTGAAAAGTATTTATCATCTTCAAAATTTAGCTGTGTTTCAAATCCTTTGAAAATCCAGGTGGTAACAAAGAAAAATGAATGCAGAGGGGGTGAATACTTTTACAACCAACTGTAATAATTTCAAAAACACTACATACAAATTTGTAAATTGTGCAAAATCTGTAAACCAAATTTAAAATGCTGTTTTAGAACAGTGGTTCCAAACATTTTTCCTCTGGAAGCCGTCTAGTTATCTACTAAATGTAGGTACCTCTTCTAAGCTCTTACCTCTAACACTTGCAGTATGGTAGGATGATGTGATGGTGAGTGCAGTCGATTCAAAGCAAAATAATCCCTGGATCATTTCTCATCTGTTTTTTTACTGAGTGGAGCTGGCAGTTTCTTTTTTCTGTCTCTGTGGGTTTAACTTGGTTCCCTCCCAACTTTCCTAAAACATGCACGATAGCTTCATTGATAAGTGTTTCTAAATTAACCTCAAGAGTCCATGATTGTGTGCCTCTGTGTTGGTCATATGATGAGATGCTGATCTGTGCTCCTCATGATCCCGAAGAGAACCAAGTGGAAATTAAATGAAATACAATTTCATAATTCTGTTTCAGGGTTTACCCCATTGTTATAATGCAGCAGAGTATGCCACAAGTAAAACTCTTGTAAAAAGTGAGTGTCCCCTTTTTTCAGGGCAAGACTATGTTTTTTTTTTTATTACCATTTCTTTTTTACTGACATTCCTATAGGTCCTAGCGGAATCCTTAACAAAGCGGTGGTGCAGATGACTGAGCTGTGAGTATAAAAAGATGACGATATTCTTCAGACTCAGAGCACTTTGAGCTAATGGCAGCCTCATCTTAGTGACTGCACACTGATAGTTTTATGCAACACTGAACAAGGACAACATACAAATATTGTGTTTAAAGCTTAACTATCAAACTTAAAAAACTTACCTCAGAACTTATCAACTTGGATAAAATTTCAAAACATAACTATTTTAGAACATTGAGTTATGAGTCCTAGAAATGTCTTATGTCCTTGAGTCCTAGAAAAAAACTGCTCTTTTGTTTTAAATTGATGTAAAGCACTTTTGGGCTTTTATCCTGTAATATTACATTGAGTTATATACAATGTCAGCAAAGCTTAAGTTGACAGATGATCAGATTGTTGATAAACGACTGTAATAATGTAATAATACATATAATGTACAGTATGTGCATCAGACAGGTAATACTATCAATAATAGCTAAATTTAGCCAAAAATTAATTGTGAAGAATATCATATTTAGTGACAAATTGAAGCCTAAAAGTGCCAAGTTCTTAATATTTACAGCTGACATCTTCAGAAAAATAATTAACAACATTAAGTCAAAGTTTAATGGTCTCTTTCAGACTATATACACACTACTCCAGATATTTTTAAAAAGTCAACATATTCTGCTTCATTTGCACCTCCAGTCCACAAAAACAGATTTTAAAACTTAATTGTTGGTTTCTCTGGGTGGATTTAACAAAATAACCGGGAAACAATAGTGTAGCAGTCTATTTTGGACATTATTATTATTATTTTGGGCCTTTGAAACCATGAAGCCATTTTTGTTAACATTTGTTTTCCAGAGAAAAACTAAAAACAGATAAATATCCATTCAAACAATGACTGGAGTAGTATAGATAGGGCGTAAGTATTAAACTTGTTGTCACTGCTCAGATCTTACATATAGTAGGTTGTTAAATAATGCAGTTATGAAGTTTGCCACCACATCCTGTGGGTTCTGTGGGCTGCGTGGTGGAGTCTCTGTGGGACAAGCTTATTCTGGCAGATTTTGATGTCTTATTGGATGTACACTTATTTTTGTCCTAAATTCGAGAACAGTCAGGTAGAATATTCAGTTTTTTATATTTTTCCATTACCACACATCCAGTCAAGCTGTTTTTGTTTAATTGTTGTCAAGCAGCCACCACTCCAACAGTTGTAGATTTAACACATAGATATTTTAGGGATTATAAAAATGACCACTCATATACAGTGCAAATGTGTATACTGACCCCAATTTCTTTATACTTTGGCATCCAAGGAAACAGACTTTCTTGTAATCTTACAATTGTCTTGTCTTAATTAGTAGTTCTTTGGGGTTTTTGAACTTTCGTGGTTTTTTTCACTCAGTTTTTGTCCACTTCTTCATGACAGTACATTATTGAATAGGTGCGTAAAACCTGAGTAAAAAGACAAGTGGAGGACAAAAGGAGCAGTGTTGAGTCCTAAAACTATCTGTAGCTGTCACAGTTTGGAATCTGAGATTCTTATTTTTCCCTCCCTTCTGTGTGTTTTCCCCACCTGTGCCCAGTTCCCTCTCCTCAGGTGTTCCCTGTTCTACTGATTAGGTTTCTATTTCCTGTCTCTGCCCCTCACAGGTTGTTAGTTCATTGTCATTGCTCATGTCTTGGTTGTTCTGATTCCTTACTTGTGTCTGCTCCATCAGTAAAATTCTTTCAGGTGTTCAGTAAGTCCTGTTAATATATTGGTTAATAAATCTTTGTGTTTTGGAATCCCTTATGTGCGTGAATCTGCATCTGAGTTGCCTTGAGTAAATCCTGACAGCAGCAGATGAACAGTACCTGAAAGTCATGTCTTTAAGAAACAGTAAAACAAAAATCCCATCAGAAACCTGACACAGGACCTGAGAGACTAAAGAAATCATCTAGCAGAAAAGTAGAGTTTCTATTCATTTAACTTTTGTGTAGGTAAATATAAGACCCAGAACTTTTGCATAAATACCCCTCCCCTCCACACACTCAACAATTAATAACATAAACAAATAAAATATTAGCCAAAACTCTGAGACTCTGAGTTATTGTTTTACTTTGCATGCCATATATGAAAATATGCATTGCAGTAGCTTATCTAGTAACAATTTATTGTATATGGCAGCCTGAAGGGGCATTATGGTAAAATATAACCTTTAATGCATTCAAGGAACCTTTAAGAATTTGTTTGTCTTTTAATGTTTGTGCAGACTTAGAAATTTAAATAATTTCTAATAATATGTGTCTCCTCAATGTGCAGAAGACTATTGTGTCTAATGGAGTTTCACACATTTCTGAATCAACCAGCTGCTCGAACACAAGGGGTCCCAGTCTGCAGTTTATAGAGAAACTTTTACTTTTTCTATTGTTGAATAGAGAGACAAAGGAAATGGTCTCAATAAATGGCCCATTTACACAATAACACTATCTAAACTTAACCCTCCTATTATGTTCTCATCAAATTTGAGCATTTTAGAAGTTTTCTCTTTGAAAATAAACAAAACAATAACTTACCTTTGATTCAATTTACATGAGGCTTCATGACTTTGTTTACAGAATTTAGATAATTTTTTTATTTAATTTTGGGAGTTTTATTCAGCACTGTTGTGACCAACATTAGAAAAGACTTTGAGACATTAAGTGTTTAAAACTGACTTCACCAGATGGACATTTTCCTCCCACACACACTCAGACACATTTGTATTAGAGTGGATACATATACACACCTCATTCCCCTTTTTAGCCTTCATTGCAACGCCCACAAGATCTTTCCCTAACATATTTTCCCCAATGGACCCACACCTGTCAGAAACCTCACAAACAACTGCAACATTGTTTCAGTCATAAAGGTTTTTTTTGAGGTCTTCATTCTGTGGCAGCACAATAACTAATACTATACTGTTACTGAGGCCTTTAATCATATCATAGATCATAATACTGGTGACAAGGAGAAAGGCCAGGAATCTGACATGAAAAATGCCATCGAGATGAGAGGTGTGAGGGAAATGAACTTGAAATGCAGAGTCATTTTGAGAAACAAAAACTGATTTATTTTAAAAAAGAGAAAACAAAAAGGCTGACACAGCAACAAGAAAACTAAATACGGAGGACTGCGAGGAGACACAAAGAGGAAGCCTGGACTGCGGCATGAAACCAACAATGATGGGATGGGAGTGATAGAATATAAAGGCTGAAGGTGAGTGGGAGATTGACTACAGCTGGAGTGACAGGTAATGGGGAATAGGTGAAGTGGGTGTGTCAGGCGGACTGGAAGACAACAGAGAAGATGAAGTAAGGGAGCGTGAATAGTGGCACAAGGAACACAGAGGGCACATGGAGAAAAACTATATAAGAACATTATAATATTAAACACAGGGAAAAAACTAAACACAAGATCACAAGACAATGAAAGCACAGAAAACAACAACAACAACAAAAAAACACCTAGATCCTGACAAGAGGAGAAAGCAACACTGAATCCAGACCATGAGACAATATAATCGAGTGATGAGGAAGCAGGTCCTGCTGTTTGTATTACTTTCTGTTTAAAATTGTTGTGTTTTTGTACTTTTTATCATATGGAAAAAATTTCAAGTGTCACAGCTCCATCTGTTCCTGCCACGCCTCTTGCCACAGTCACTTAACTTTCCACAGTCCCACAGTTCAAGCCACACCCATGTTGCCATGCCCACGTAATCAGCTTCATCTGTCTCACCTGTTCCTGTCACCTTAAGTACCCACAGCTCACACACCTCAGTGCCAGATTATTAAAAGCCTAACCGCCAGTAAATGTCCAGCGTACTTCTCTTGTTCATGCCTGATCTTGACCCTTGCCTGTTTCCTGACCATCGTCTCCTGCCTGCTCCTTGCCTGATACTGCTCTGGATTCTGATCTCCCGTTACCGACCTTGCTTCGCTCATCTGGACCTCGCCTTTTGGATTCTCCCTGTCTGGTTTTGGCTTTGGAACTCTGACCCACTGGTAACGACCCCACGCCTGGACTTTGACTTTCCCTCTCGTCTCAGCCCCTTTCAGACCAGCCAGTCTGCAACACTAAAACAAGTTGGAGTGGACTTACCAGTTCCGGTCCCGACACTAGCCGATCACGTGAGTGAGACGATCAAAGACTTTGAGCCTGCTTCCAGCTTACTGGCAATAAAATCCTTAAAACTTTGTTGTGTGGTTGTGAGTCTGAGTTCTGCCAAGCCTCGCCTTGTCATCAAGCTGTAATTTTGGGCCTACACACAATGACAGCTGGAGATGGATGCTAGCTCCCCCACGATCCTGCACAAAAAAGCAAGTAAAGAAAATGGATAGATGGATGACTTTTTGAGCCAATGTCCTCTTTATTACGAATTAAATCATGCTGGTCAGTATTGACCGAGAACACAAAAACATCTTCTGAGCCATTGTAAAAAATCTGAAATGAATTAAAAACAAATGTCCTTGATTATACTTTGACACATGGTGAACACATATCATACAATATTATTATTATTTTAAAAACCCAAAACGAGTTGTTTGAGCTCAGATCAATAAATGAAGGGTACAGGCCATGAAACCAAAACAGAAGTTTTTACTGTTCAGAAGAAACCAAGTTGATAAAAGCACTATCACAGCATTTTATGTATTATTAATTGTTCTATTATATGGATTTAATGGATTAAAATATATTTTTGTACAGGAGCACAAAAGCAGTTAACAAAGAACACAACAGGTGGGCTACACATGAACAGAAATGCATTTACTATTGTGATGATACACAAATCATATTTTCTTCAGCACAATAGACCATGATGTAATCATACAGGGTAACTACATGGAACCAGATTGTAGATTAGGCGAAGGGCAGCTATTATATGTAAGGCACTCACTGTAATTCAGCTTTTTTCTCTTGTTGCTGTTGCTTTTATTTTATATTTCCAGACAAGCAATAGGCTACTCATCTAAAGGCAAAAAAACTTTTACTGTTCTGTGAAGGATTTTCAATGAAAAATGAGCCATTTCATGGGTGTTGAGACACCTAACAAAAGAACTGGATAGAGGTTAAATCACTATTGTACAGCAAAGTTGCAAGTTATTATGTTTTAAGACTCTCTTATGAAGAATAAAAAAACCCAAAAAGTAGCACTGATGCCCTTTTGACCCCTTTTGATAAGAATAAATAATGCATTTTCTGCAGACAAACCCATACCAGAGCGCAGACTACTGAAATGAAAGCCACAACATGAAAAAAAAAACCTCATACCGCAGAGGGACAAGGGTAAGATTTGTTGATGTACGAGGGCCATCAGGTTTGATGAAATCAGCCACGCAGGGCAGGCAAGTCAGAACAGAGAGAGGGTTACTGTAAAGACACAAGGACAGACACATGAACACACAAACACACACACAGAGCCGGCGCGATAAGGGCATTTCCTAAATCCTATTCCAATGTACTTGTACGTTCCTCAAATACAGAGTATGCTCCCTAAATGGATTAAAGTGGCTCAGAGAAATTGTGTCTGTGTGACTCTATGTGTATGTGTGCGTGTGGGGAGGGGAGTGGGGATGGGGGGACCCTTTAGCTCTATTAGATTGACTGAGATCACTATCTCTCACTTTTCTGGCATCTCAGAATAATCACCTATCTGCACAGTCATATACACACACTCGTACACATCACTCACCTGCACATGACCTACTGCACCCGCGATGACAAGGGCAATAACAGAAAATAAAAAGGAGAGCAAGTAGAAGAGGAAGTTAGCGGGACTATCAACAAACTTCCGAACACACATACATTCTTTTTAAGAATAGAAATATATATGATATCATCCTGACAGTAGTTTGGTATCACTGAATTTACTCTATTTGCCTCATCCTTCTGGTATTTGATGGGGTGTGTTTATCTTGAAACATGTGATGATAGCACCGTAATAGGTTTGAGCAAAGTGCTGAAGAGGGTTTTCTCGTGGACTCTGAGAGAATCGGGGAGGACAGGACAGACTGCTGATGTCAACACAGAGAGATGAGATAACGTCTGTTAAGTGGCAGGGGAGGCCGTGTGGTATCAGCTTAGAACTGGACACACAGGAGAGGCTGCTGATGCCAAAGATAAAACTGGATGCTCAAATCCCATCAGCATCAAGACACGACTGAACACCACCTGACAGGCTCACTGAGTGATCAACCAGTGAAATCATTCAGCCAGATGTGGCTGGATGATTTCCTGAATATTAATGGGCATACTGTGTTTGACCCACCAAAGCTGGGACAGCTTGGCAGCCGGATGCTGACGTCTTTCAGTAAAGAAGTTTAAGCCACTATGTAACCACTCAAACTAATTAATGACTTGTTTGCTCATATTTGTTCATGGCAGGAAAATCAAATACTTTGGCCTCTAATGTATGGATAGGTGAAAAGAAAGCATAATGTTAAGGGGGAAGAATGGCTAAACAAATCAGTAACAACCATTGATATGTTACCAGACTTCACAAAAAAGGCCACCCTCTTGTCTTTTGGTACCTCTACCAAGGAAGTTATGTTTTCGGCAGAGTCTGTCTGTCTTTGCACACAGTTACTCAAAAAGAAACAGCTTTTCATGGAATTTTCAGGAAATGTCAAACATAGTATAAGGAACAAGTGATTAAATTTTGGTGGTGATCTGGTCAAAGGTAAAGATCACAGATCAGCCCGTGCTCTAACTCTGCAGCTGTATAACAGGAAGGTTAAACTCCAAAGAGACACCTCATGGGTCAAGGGAGATCACTGTTGATTTCAAAATGATAGGGTCAAAGGTGAAGGTCACAGATGACCTTGTGATGTAACTCTGCAACCATGTAATGGAGGAAAATTAAACTGCACAGTTGGACACCTCTTAGGTCAAGGGTGATCATGATTGATTTCAAGGTTCATGGGGTCAAAGGTCACAGGTAACCCCTTTGTTAAAAACTTCTCTCTGCTCCTACATGTGACCCTTTTGTTTCCTCCACCAAGGAGGTTCTGTTTCCAGTTGTGTCCGTTGGTTTGTTTGTCTGTCTGTTAGCAAAGATCAGGTAAAAACTAAAGAACAGATTTGGAGGAAATGTTCAGGAAATGTTGAAGTTGTAAGACAAAAAAACAAACAAACAAACAGTAAATGCTTTGTGGTGATCCAGATTATGATCCAGATTGTACTATGTTTTAATTATGCCGTGGCCTTGGTGGAGGTTTGTGCTCCCTGACTGTGTCTAGTTAAGCCTACTTTGCTTATACATGTTATGGCTCTCAAAACCTTCTGGGAATTGTTTATGATCACTCAGCCATGTCTCTGAAATTGCAATCATAGTAAATTGTTTTTGAAACTGTTGAAAATAATTTGTAATAATTGTGAAAGATACTGTAGGGAATACCACTAGTAAAATAAATCACAGGAAAGTTTTTAATTAATTTTAATATTTATAAAGAAATATCCATTTTTACTGGTCTGTTCAACTGGTCCTCACAGCAGTACAGTGATTGTAAATACTGCAATAAAAGTTGTTCTCAGGATTGATGTTAGCCCTTCATCATGGAATTAAAAAAGAGTAAAGTCAAATGTTTCTAATTCCAAGTTCTCATCAATATTATACCATGATATTTGTAGTATGTTACTCCCCAATGAAGAAGACTTGTGTTTCCATCTTATGTAATGTTGTTTAGTTTATCATTTTAGAAGCAAAAAATTATCTGTTTTTATCCAAATCTGTGGGATCTTTTACCATTACCACCTTTCTTCTGGTGACCCATTCAATGTCATCCAAACCTTGCAGTTCCTCATCTACGTTGCTTTAGAATCTGTGCCTGTCTTGATAGCTCAGTGCTTCTTTTGGTTTGTTTTTTGTTTAAATAAACTTCTGTCACACTGAGATTTTTCGCATGTTTTGTTTATTTGTTTGCTTAGGGGAGGGGTATCAATGGTGGAGAGATTAGGTGCTGGTAATTGTCCCAACACTCAAAGGTTGAGAGGCAGGGAACACCCTGGACTGGTTGCCAGTCCATTACAGAGCTCAGACAGTGGCAAACCATGCACTCACACTCACTACTAAGAGTAATTTAGAATAACTAATTAACTTAAGACACATGTTTTTGAACTGTAGGAAGAAAGAGCAAACATGCAAACCAAGCCTGATGTCTGTGTGATGTCTTCTTCAAATTTTACTTTGCACACATGGCAAACTGCTTATTTTCATGTGCATGGGTTGCATTCATTATTTCATTGCCCAACTCTGCATACATCATACCCATCTCGACCCACTTTGTACCCACCTTGGCAGTACCCTCATGTTTACTGGAGTAGATTTTAGAAATGTAGAAAAGCAGATTTAAACCAGTCTTTATTAGTATTATTGTTTATCTAAATGTTAACAACGTAAACAATAAGTCCTGAACATTTAGGTCTGTAGCCTCAGATATTTTCTCAATGACCCCAGATCTCAAGACAGAAGATTTTTTTAGAAACACAGGTTTATTCAAATTAGACATTAAGTTCTTAAACTAATTAAAATTGTTTGCCTAAAAACAAAAACAAGGTAGGTTGTGCTTTTTCTACATGCAGCAAGAACTTCTGTACACTTGCACTGAAACTCTGTGGCTTGTATGTTTTACACACCAATTCCATGAGTTGAGGGGGAAAACAAAGTCTGGTCAGATGCCCCCTAAGGCCACCATCAACCTGGTATTTCTGAATGGGTTATGGTAAAATGACACTGATCTTATAATTTGTTTTTCCAACTTTTCTGAGGAGGTAGGGAGGTAAGCCCTGGCTGGCATCAAGCACTCTGCCAGTACCAAAGTGACCCACTCCTAGAACAGTGGCAGGTGGGGAGTTTGACTGGGAAGGTTCACCTGTCAAATAGTGACATAGGTGTCATAAGAAGAGCTCAGGGAGGAGACCTCCTGTGAAGCTAAAGGGAAGCTCTGCACCTTGGCTGAGTGATTACAGGAGGTTTATTTCAAAAACACTTTGATATACATTTTATTTTGCAAGTGCAAACAAGGCTTACAGTGTCAAGTTGCAAATGCATACATTTCCATACAGTAGCAAAAACAGATGGCAGTTCACACACATACACACACACTTTGTAAGTGACAAGGCCCTGCATTTAATGCAAGGAAATGGAAAACTCCCACGAATGATGAATGCTTTGGGACATTTTATTGTTCACAGTTTGTCATACAAAGTCACAACCCAGAGACACAGTACTTGCTTTAGATACAAGTGACATCAATGGCCACAGTATATCTTTTTTGGTTAAAGCATGCTGTTCAGAAGGCCAAATATAGTACATGATAAGGATAATGACAATTTTTAAAGGAAGTCTTTTATACAGAGGAGTCTGAAGGATGTCATATCAAAGTCACACTGGTTAGAATGTGCAGCAAAAATCATCTAAACACCCTCTGATCACTTTCTAATGGCCGCGGTCATTAAAACTGCCATTTTAGCTTACCAGTTAGCTATCGTTCAGATGTTTTGTGCATCCACAGGTCATTTTGGCTCAAAACACTTTGCTGTCATCTCCTAAACTGTATACACCTCAAAGAATGTTGTAAATTGATGCTAGAGAGCCAGCCAAGTGTGTGCGCACCTGTGTGAGAGCAGTAATTAGACGTTTCACTGATGTGTGTGTGTGTGTTTGTGCCTAAGTCTATTCGTTCATACATTATACATGCATATTACTAAATGAGAGTCTATCCATAAGAGCGAAATGGTCAGTAATTGGCCACCTGCCCTTCTGAGGCTTTGGGGCAGTTTGGTGTCCCTCCAGAAAGCAAAGAGCCAGACGAGTAAATGATTGACCAAACATTTTTAAAAGGCAAAACTTAGGTAATGGCTTGGAAAACCATAAGCTACACAGTTCGAAAAGCAGAAGTATTTAGCAAAGGGCTTCTGAATGCACACAAAATTGTCCGTATCCTAAATTTGTTATGGTTGTTTTTTGTCATCATGTTTCTTGTTTTTCTTTTGTGAAACTCTTGGTTTAATCACATTGTTTCTTGTCTTTTCATTTGACACCTCCTTGTTTGTTTTGAGAGCTCTTGTGTTTAGTTTCTCAGTTTCTCCTTATTTTTTCCCTCAATTAATCCTTATCCCTCGCCCTGTTCACACACTCACACCTGATGAGAAAGAAAAAACTTCACATGACAAACACAAAAACAATCTAATTTGTGATTGCCTGCCCAAGGCTTTCTTTTGAGTTTTTTATCAATCAAAATTTAATTCTGGGAGGTTTTCAGGTTAGTTGTTCTCAAACTTTGTTAGTTTAGAACACTCAGATTGCTACTGCTGGAAAGACCATGGGGTTGAAGAAAGACTTATTCTCATACTCTGTCCAAAAAACATTTCACTCTGAGTTGTGCTCACAACTGAGCACAGTTCTCCTGTAAGACAAAAGAGAGTTTGTTAAAATACTTGAATAATTTTCTTGTTAAGTAGTTGCACACAAATAATGTTTAAATTTTTTTTTATTTTTCAAAAGCTTAGTAATCAAATAAACATCTAATTACAGCAATGAATCATGTTTTTCTTCACAAGCCTTAGGAAAGCATGTAAACAATCAGTCATTAATTGATTAAATGTCCACAAGTGTATGCACGTGTCCCAAGATAATCAAGATTCACTCAGGTCCGAATGAAGTTCAGAGAGAACAGTTACTGAAAGGTGACACTAGGTCAGAGGTCATAAATAGATCCGTAATGCTACAGAAGTTACTGTACGCCACGTAACATTTGACAGATATGATATGAGGAAACTTAACAGTTTCAGAATTCAGTTAAACAACCAAGCATTTTTGTTTTTATTATTTAACCGTATTTATCCAAGAAAATAAAATTTTATTCAATGAGTATCCTGGCTAAAACAGGACACAGCTGAAAATGGCTCTAAATAAAAAAAATCTAGCCAGCATTATATGAGCACTAACCAATCTCGCAACTACTATAATTCTGTCATTTCTCAACATAAGATAATTTTAAAACTCTGGTATGAATGGTGCTGAACAATATGTGTTCCTTTAGGGATTGATATATTTTTAATTTGAAAATGATTCTATGGACAGAACCACTGCCCAGTACAGTTTGTTCAGTACATCATGGGTGTCTGTTCTGCCTAACATATGTCCCAGTGTTCTCATACACTTGATTAGGCCAGGAGCCAAAGGGGGAAGGGGGGGCTAAAAACTAGGAGTTCTACCACAATTCCTAAATGGGTCTAATACCTCATACAATAACAAACACAAACATGTAGATAAATGCACATAAGCACAGAAAACTAGCACATGAGCACACTCACACAATCATGCTACCCTGAGCAAATCAGAAGTGACGCCTCCGCCTGTGCATGCCAGGAACATGCAGAGAGCACGCGGGAGAGCAAGAGAGAAGGACTGAGAGGGAGATGATGCTTCTGTATGAGCTGTGACATGCCTGCCAGTGTGAGCCAGGATCATCCAGGGCCCATTCCAAACGCTAAAACATATACAAGAGAAATGGCACACAGGCAGTAAGAAGTCCAAGTGAGTGGGACACTGAAGCAAGATCATGTTTTGCACTATCAGTGTTTCCACTAAAACATACATAGTGATGCAATGACAAGTGTTAAGATATACAAATTACACTGGCATATCCTCATAGATTTACATTTTATCTCCAAAACATGTAAATCTGTTTATCAATTTTGTTTGTGCTGACAACACTTAGCCAATGATCATTCTGGCTGAGCTGCTTTTTATAAGCCTCTTTATTGCCCACCTCTGTGAAAAGTGGGCAATAAAATAAAAAAGACTCAACACCTGATCCCATCATTCCCAAATTATGGTACAAGTACCCCTAGTGGTACTCAACTTACAAGTTAAAAGACAAGCTATTTACTGTTGTAAAATAAAAAGCAGAGCTAACCAAAGTGATGAGTTGTTCAAGCACATTATTAGCTTAGGGCTAAAAAAAAAAACCCACCCAACTTGAAACAAAACTGCAATGCAGAGTATTTAGAGAATCCCTGTGAAAACTGGAATGGACGATTGTTAAACAATATGTTGATAGCTACTTGAGCTTTAGCAGTGAAGTCTATATGGCCCTGTTCACACAAGTTACACAGCATGTGTAATTTACATTGATCACAAAGTGTGAACAAAGGGTTTGAAGCTGACCACATGCAGTCAAAACACTCTAAACAGTTTTGAAGCATTTTCAAAAAACCAAATGTGAACAAATTCTATAGAATCTGCTTGCATCAAAAGGTGCAAAACAGCAAGGAAATTCCATTCAAGTTCTTAAATTTGAATCTAGTTGGCAAAAAGAGCCAAGACCACAGAATATATGTATATATGGGAGGAGGCTGTCTTTCAATCAGTGTATCAAGGGTTCATACTACCACCTGCAGCATGTCGAGGTGTCCTTGGGCAAGAGACTATAACACCCACTGCCCTGATATGCTTATCAGTGTATGAGTGAGAATATAAAAAGTGCATAAAATATATAAAAGCAAGTACTATATGTGTGTGTGTGTGTGTGTGTGTGTGCGTGCGTAGTTGCGTGTGCGTGAATGAGAATCATTGTAAAACGCTTTGCAGAATCTGGAAAGGTTAAAAAGATGCTATATTAGTGTGGATAGTGTGGATAGTGTTTGATAGATTACATAAAGCAGTTAAATGTCTCCAAACCTTTTTTATAAAAAGGAGGTAATGTGACTTTGTGCAAAACACAGCAGATCATTGGCATTTCAGCTTTTCCAAGCTTAATTATAGGCAACAGTATTTTTTTTCAAATGCTAGAAAATACCTAGTCTTTTCAGCAGAGTCATCCATGTGTTGTTTAATACAGGTAAAGCTGAACATTTTGTTCTTTTCAGTCGCACACATTGTGTAAATCCACTTATTCACACCTGGGAGCTGCTCAGAGCAGCAAAATCTTCCAACGGCTCCGGAGAAGCAGTAGCTGTTAACAATCACTGGTTTGCTCAAGTGTACTTTGATGCTGGATGGTGAGGATGGGAAGTCATATTGTTCAAAATGATCCAGCTGGAGTCAGCTGGCTTTAGGTCATGAACATTTCTGAAGTGTAATACTCTAATACTTAGCAAACCAGACGCAGGACAGGCAGTCATCTGCCTCGACCGGCTGTGTTGAGTCCTTCCTGGGGAAATGCCAAGTTTTAATCTTTTCTGGGCACCTTTTCCCCCAAGTTATCACCACTTTCTTTACTCTCTTGTTCTTCTGCATTCACAACAAAAATCAACTGCCCAACTTGAGCATCACAGTGCTCATATACAAATAACTATTGGGGTACTATTTGTCTCTTTAAATGACAATAGTACATTTAAAAATTCCTAAAAGGATCCAATAATACATTATATGAACAAAGGTTTTTGACCACATCTGTAAACTATTAAATTCAAGTGTTTCAGTCAGGGTTTAGGCTATGCCCCCGATCCCCACTGATGGGCAATCTTAATGCTTCAAAATATTTTGGACAATGTTACTGTTCCAATTTTGGGGCAACACCTTGGGGAAGGTCCTTATTTTATTCCAACATGACTGAGCCCAAGTATATAAAAACATGGTTTGACGAGTTTGGTATTGAAGAACTTGACTTGTTCACACAGAGCCCTTCATCCCATGCACCTTCAAGAAGAACTGGAACAAAGAGTTACTCCAAAATCTTATGGAAAGCCCTCCAACAGTGTTTCTGTGGGAATCTGTGCCCATTCATTCTGTAGAGCATTTATGAGGACAGACATTGATGTCGGACAAGAAGATCTAGGTCACCATCACCTTTTCCATTTCATCCCAGAGGTGCTATCATAGCACAATCGGCTCCTCAGCTGAAGATTCATTTGAATGTGAAGCTGTATTTTACAGTTTATTTCTGTTTATAGAATAATTGGAGACTGTTAGAGGAAAAAAAGTCAGTAACACATTCACAATATGTGATTATTGTGTCAGTTTTGAGAAGCAGGTGAGATATCTTGGCAAAACAAACCAGAAGAGATTGAAAGCTTTCTGTGAAAAACATTGGGAAACTGTCCAAACTGATTGCAAAAATAAAGTTAATTTATTCTGATGGTAATCTTTGCATTTTGTTGAGCTTGAAATTTAACAGCAAACATAATCTGTTAGGTGTTTCTGACCCAGTATACATCCTTTTAAGATGTAAGCCTTTTGAATAATTTGCATTATCTGTAGGTCATGTAAGAACTAGCAGGTATTTAATGAAAGAGAGGAACATTTTTAGTATTTGTCTGAAATTTCTCTGTCAGCTGTTGAGTACAGTGGGAGCACACACAGATGGATGTTCACACACCTTCCTACGCATGCACGCATGCAGATCTGCACACAACCTGCACACAAAGAAAAGCCCACAGTGTTCAGGGTACAGCTAATCAGCTGTCTAATCGTCTGTCAGTTCCTATATTCATCATCAGGCTCTGGACATATGGCTTCTCTTTGATCTACAGACTGGTTGTATTTGTGTGTGTGTGTGTAGACTCTTCTAACAGAGTTCAAAAACCACGATTGAGATGTTAGAGATATGGTTTTCATAAAAGGTTGTTTTTTTAAATTAATATGGCTAAATGGAATGCAGAGATACACCAGAGTGTTGTTTTGATCTAAACCCAACAAAGTGTAAAAATATAAAAAATAAAACATGATTTAACTTTCCAGAAGAGAAGAAACTAAAGATAAAGTGTGCCAATCAAATAGAGAGGAAAAAATTATTAACAGTTTGGATCCTGAATTATTTGCTTTATAACACACCACTCATGGTTATAAAAGGTGTTCTACCAGTCAGTTACACAAAGAGACAGTTCCCTAACAAAAATGACTGTCAACATATGTTTTCTACACAAGATTACAGTTAAAATATAGAAGTTTTTGATTATAATTACTTTTTCATTGAATTTCCTGTTGGTCGTTTACACAGGATATTGACCCTCGCTATACTATTCATGACCTACATGGCTTACACAGCATAACTGGATCAAGACAAATCTGTAAACCCTCCTTCACTGTGAAGGTAATCATGACGCTATTATGAAGGTAGGTACATTTATTTATATAGCACTTTTCAGCACAAGGCAACTCAAAGTGCTTTATTATGAAGCTCACTAGAAGATCACATCTCTGTTGGGCAACACTAAACCCATGGGTGTCACACCTCTGCTAGGTTTTTTCCATGACCGTGTCACGATCATAGTTGTAGTCTAACCATGAGAACAGCGTCCAAGCCATGCCAGTATGCCCAAGCCCCACAGTGTGGATATGCTGCCTCCACAACCTTGCTACTGATGTTTTATACATGCTCAAAACCTTTTATGACCTTTGCTGCTGTACTACGCTGAAGGTGGAGCTTACAGAATTCTTAATATTAACCTGAAGATTTCCTCAAGACCCTGCAAAGAACATCCATTGTGAAAGGGGCCTTGGAGATAGCCAACAAAGCTACAGAGGACGCACAATCCAAATTTATTCTCATGTCAAGTGTAACGGTTCCACAGTTCCATGCCACAGTCCCAGTCATTTTCCACAGCCTTGCCACGCCTCCTAGTTCCACGCCCCTGCAATCACTGCCATTAACTTCACCTGGTCTTCTCTGTATATAAGCTCATCTCCCACAGGAGTTCATTGCCAGATTATTGAACGGTTTTCCTAGTAAATGTCCAGCGTTTTCTCACAGCTCATGCCTGCCTCGATCTTGACCCCATACCTGTTCCACGACTCTCGCCTACTCCCCAACGGATACCTTCCTGGACTCTGCTCACCGGCCTTCGACCTCGCTTCCCCCTTTCTGGACTCTGGTTCTCGCTCCCTGGTTTTTCTTATTGTTTCATCCTTGTGTCCACTTAGAAACATTTTGGCAGCCACCAAATGGTATTTTTTAAAAAGGGATTCAAAAGTGAAAAGATTTTTTTTTTCTGTAAACAGTCAAAGCGCACCTTATTGAAAATTATGTCCATAGCCCTACCTCTAAACTTAACTACAACATGAAGCCATCTTTTTCTTGTTATCATTACATTTTGTACCATGCATGCAAGATTTATGTGCATGCTCCACCCCTTGTTTCCTGTTATTGGTGTGTTTTCATGGCAGCATTACAGTACCACTTACAGATTTGGCATGATTACTGTAGCCTTTTGATTATTTTTGGTGTATTTGTGTAAATGAAGACATTTCTGGAAATGGTACTGCGTTTACACAAATATTTTTAGAAATGACAGAAATAGAGAGAGAGAATATATTTGTTACTACTTCTTTGAGATTGATTAGAACATTATATTTAAAAAGAAAGACCAAATCTGTCGTATCTCGGGAAACCCAGAGTGGTACGAGACCAGGAAACGATACAAGACTCGTGGAGTGAAAAGGAAACGTGTTTATTTCTATTTACAATAATACAACTGGATCTGCTGGAGTCAGGCGTGGACAAGATGGCGACGCCGGGGCCGATATCCAGAAACCTGAAGCTCCAGAGCAAGGATCCAGGCGAGTAGGCGGGTGGTGGAGGGCAAAGCACAAGGGCCAAGGAACAGGACCAGGAAATCGGGAACAGGGAGACAGGAAGACTGCAGGCACAAAAACACAAGGTAAATATCTCCTTCAATATTCTCAAGCACAGGCCAGGAGCACTCAGTACCATCGGTTGCAAATGCTCCGGCATCGAGTACACCCAGCTGCAGCCTTAAGTAGGTAGAGTCCTCATCAAAGAGATGATCGTCAGCTGGTGCTGGTTAGCGGCCACCTAGGACAGGGCTGCAGAGGTAATACTCTGACAAAAACCCCCAATATCATAACATAACCATACAGATAATAACCAAAACTAATAAAACTGGTCCACACCTGTTTATCTTCATTTCAGCAGTGTACGTCAGTAGATTAAAGTTGGGGTTCTACTGAGGTGCAGCCTCTGCCACTTATGTGACAGAAAGAAGTGAAAAACTGCCAGCCCTCAGCATGAGTTTGCAAAAAGGCAATGTAGGGCTAAGAAGTTAGCGGTTTGACCAAGAAGCTTGGATTTGGAAGGCATTTATAAACTTATATGGGTTCTTTTATATTAAAAACAAAGCTTACATGTGAATAAAAACATCCAAATGCACCCAAAAATTTTGTAAAGATTCCAGGGTCTCACGCAGAGACGCAAACAACTTTAACACAAGTAAAAGCTCATTTAGGTACAACTCTAATGACCACTTTGTGCACAATAAATCAAACTTATCAGAGAATGTGAAAGAGAGAGAAAGTCATTTTTCATTTGGACATCAGACTGGCACTGTAAAACTAATCTTTGTTTTCTCTCCAACACCATCATTTTCACATTTTGCCTCCTTTTTTCACTCCTCACTTTATCAGTCAACTGCTAAATGTTTGTTCAGTGCAGCTTCATAGCTTCACAGCTTCACATCTGGCAGTCTAATTAGATATCTGTTTTTGGTGATATTTCTCTTCACATGAAGCTCAGGTGATAAACTCGGCCTGAACAGTGTTATTTAACGGGGCTAATTGATGCTTTTTAAGGCATTGCTGCAGCAAATGTAATTTATCAAAAAGAAATCTAAAAGTTTTGAAGTATTTCAGCATAAAGAAGTCAGCCTGTGTAAATCTGCAGCTTTCCGTGTCAGTGCGGCAGCATGAGGGGCAGAGCCGATGGTTTCTGTATTGATTGCAGTTTAATTCTAAATAGAGAGTGACAGCGGAGGCAGCTAATGGATCCTCCGACGGCTGAGTCAGAGCCTTGTCGCTGTCACTGATGTGTTGGTCAGTGGCAGGTTTGTTTTCCCTGTCGTCAGATAGGGATATCCATCTTCACACCTCAGGGTCCTCGGCAGGCATCTGCTCACTCAGATGGACAACTTTGCAGAAAGTCGACAGGGCAGTTCAGGTAGCCAGCCTCTCACTGCAAATGCATTATTTAGCTGCACTTCAGAGACATTTTTAGGGCAAGAAATAGAGGGCAGTGCTTTGAACTCTTGGATGGCTCCTTGCTGTGTAGGTAATAAATTTTATAAGCTAGGCGCCGTGTTTGAGGAAGAAATAAGAAGCATGTTGTGACAGAGCTGCAATGCTGC
>NC_051438.1:6341470-6354780 GCF_001649575.2 Kryptolebias marmoratus
GTGGTGGAGGGCAAAGCACAAGGGCCAAGGAACAGGACCGGGAAATCGGGAACAGGGAGACAGGAAGACTGCAGGCACAAAAACACAAGGTAAATATCTCCTTCAATATTCTCAAGCACAGGCCAGGAGCACTCAGTACCATCGGTTGCAAATGCTCCGGCATCGAGTACACCCAGCTGCAGCCTTAAGTAGGTAGAGTCCTCATCAAAGAGATGATCGTCAGCTGGTGCTGGTTAGTGGCCACCCACAGGGCTGCAGAGGTGATACTCTTACAAAATCCAGCAGTGGAACTGACAGAAAAAAAGGTGTTTTGAAATAGCCCTTCATCAATGCTACTCAGGGAGGAGTTGTTTTTTCGTACTCTTATTTTATTTTTAATAAATTGTATTGTTGGAGCTGCTTGCTTTATTCAACTGCAGACAAATCATCAACCTGGGCTTTTGCTGGAATTGTTAAGCTGATGAAATCGGCTCATCTCTGCAAACTACAGTGAAAATAAAAAAAACTTTTGGGAAACCCATGATACCCCAGTGATCCTGGGGCTGTGTTGTTTATGGTATGTCCCTGACAACTTAGCCTCAGCGGAAGTGTTAGACTAAGAGCAATTCTAAAACCACAATCAAAGAAAAAACAAACAGATCTGGTGTAGGGAAAGGCAGAGAGAAATGAGAGGATTGGGCAGGTGTGGGGATACTCATTAGCTCCCACCTAATTGGGGAAGGGGTGTAAAGTTGTGGGGATACAATAAGCCCCCATCTCAGAAGGTTGGGGAGAGGGATGGGTAGGAATGAGGATACTAATAAATCCCCACCTGAGCAGTGTGCATGTGTTATGGGCAGGTGTGAGGATACTTATAAGCCCCCACCTGAGCAGATGTTTTGTATGTGTTATGAGCAGGTATGAGGATACTTATAAGCCTCTACCTGAGCGGCGGTGTGTGTATGTGTGGTATATGAAGGTTTGTGGATACTCAAACCCAACTGAATGCCTTGGTTTTGGAGTTCTGATTGTTGCCTAAACAGAAGTTCAGATTGAAGTCTCTGAATGGTGTTCTGGAAGGGGGCCATTTGGGGACCTCAGTGCCCATGGGGGCAATGATGAGTGTATAAATGAACAGATCAATGAATGAATGGATGATTATGTTGTATAAAAGTCGCACAGCTTCACAATTTAATGCAAGTTTACTTCTCAAATCTAAATTGCTAGGGATTATCGTGCATACGCTGAAACCTAGAATTTGATACTTTTTTATGAAATCTCTGACCTAGAAGTCAGAGACTTCTCACCAAACCAAACTTTACAAGAGTCCCGCTAAAGGTACACAATACACCCATCCGTGGGTACAATCTAGGGAACACAGGGTTTGACATTTCTCTGTTAGACAGATGTGAAGCTGGAGCCTAGTCAAGGTTTAAACAAAGGAGTGACCTGTGACCTTGAAATCAATAGGGATCTAGACCTATGAGTTGTCCAGCTGTGCAATTTGACGTTTCTATGTTAAAGTGTTATCAATTTAGAGTTTGGACAAGAAACCTTCCACAGATGGATGAACGGATGGATGGATGGAGGACGGCACCATAATATAAAAAGCCTACATTTGACAGCCGTATAAAAAAGTCAGGAAATTCTGTGATGGCTGTGGATTTGGTGTGCCACTCCAGGTTTTTCAGTGGCCCCCATCTGGTCACCCTATTAATTTTTTTTTTTGGAGGCACTCCTGTCTAAAGGGGAACAAACTTTGATACATAGCAATTTAGGCTACACACATCGATTGGTTTGTTAGTTTTGACAGAAGAACCAGTCAGCCAATGACAACCAATGTGTCAGTTAATGTTTGAGATAAGATAACGAGAGCTGCTCCTCTGCAAACTGAGCGTGATGTGTTTTAAGTTGATGTTGATGCCATAAAGGAGTCCATTTTAGATACACCACCTCAGTCGTCTAGATGTTACAGAAAGTTTATACCAAGGGGGATGAATATACGTTTTTCCATTTTTTTGCTTAATAGTGTTATTTGCATGGTTTTATTTGCATAAAGTAGATGTAAAAAATGTAGTAATGCAGGAACTTACATATATCATTGGCCATGATTATAGTTATATTATAATTAGGCTGTGATCATTTCAAGTGTAATTTTACTTCCCCAGTTCCAGAAACCCCCACTTTTAAAAAGTTTGATTCACCACTTCATAAACCAGTTCAACTTTGTTATTTTTCATATCCTTAAGGTTCAGTGTAAACAAAATTTACAGTTTGGTTCTTATGATATTGCACAATGAGGAAACAAACTGCAGTGGCAGAAATGCTGTTAACAAATAATAAAAAAAATTAATCATTCTGAATCATTTAAGACTCAAAGTGTCAAACAGCATCAATCAAGTTGGGTTTTTTTTTCTGTTTTTGTGTTTTGTTAAAGTGCCTGACTAAAGTTATTACTCCAAAAACTAATGTTGTCACAGACAATGAAGTCAAGCAGTGAAAACAGTTGGGCACAGTTTTAGCCTTTTTAGTCGTTTCGAGGAGTTTAGAAAATACGGTTATTCATTTGGGATTTTAATGAGTGCAGTGTGACCCATGTGGATTCTCCTGTTATTATTTGCTCTGTGTGCAGTCTATTCCCTGCATATTTATATTGATTTTAAAGGCTCAGTGGAAAATGTTACCATTCCACTTTAATTTAAAGGGGAAACCTTTAAAATACCATGAACTTATCTGTTAGATGGTCGTTTCAGCGTATGAATAAATCTTGTCCCAACTGGGTTTGTCAACAAGCTCCCTTTGAGAACACGGTCATATGGCAAAAAGCTTAAAATGTGAACTTTCAAATGTTTGCTGATGGGGTCTGTAAATCTAAGTTGTTTGTTTTGAAACTGAATTTGATCTTTATTCAAAATCCAAGAAAACAACATATACAGACTTGATTCTGTTGTAGAAAACAATGCATGAGCTGAAGAACATCTGAAAACTGTTAGACAATTTTTTTTTGCTACATCCACATTATCAAAATAGGTTTATCTTGTAAAGCAAACAAACAAACAAAACAAAACAGCAACCCAGAAATGTAAGCTCATTTTCAATAGACTGAACTAAAACACCAAAGCACATCGATGGACTTATGACCTATCCAGGGTGTCCCCCGCCTCACGCACAGGAACGGCTGGAGATTCACCAGCTCCCTGAGACCCTGTATGTAAAAGCAGGTAAAGAAAATGGGTGGATGGATGAACTGAAGATCATTGTGTATGTTGTGGATTGATGATTAAAAAATCTCAAATTAGCTTAGTAAATAATGAATGCGATGTTGGCAGAACAGGTGCAGTCAGGGTGATATTTTTCTTTTTCTCATCTTTTAGACAGGGTAGGAATGATAGAAACTGGTTGAAGATCTAAGTGAAGATATTAGACAGCTGATACGTTCGCTCCTTTAGGACCTTTCTAGTAACTCCATCTGGTTCTGCAGCTGTCTTTGGGTTCGCTGCTCTCAGTATGCATTTGATTTTGTGTTTCTGCACTGGGAAGAACCAGTTGCTGTCAGATAGAAGAGGTCTATATCCAGTGGGTATTCTATTCTATTCTATTCTATTCTATTTGTTAATATAGGGCCATTTCATAACAAAAGTCATCTCATGGCACTATATACTGTATAACAAGTTCAATTAAAAAAAATGCAATTTAGGTTCAAAACACATCTAGATTCAAATCCATTTACATTTACAATTCCTTTCAAATGTAATGAAATGCAATATGACAAATTATGAAATGCCAATTAGTGAAATAGTTGTCCTAGAAAACTAGCAGATTGTGTTGAATTCTCACTTTGGTGCAATCCCTTGTCCTGAGCAGCACATTGGCAACAGTGGAAAGGAACAACTCTCTTTTAACAGGAAGAAACCTCCAGCAGAACCAGGTTTAGGATGAGATGCTGTCTGTCTTGACCAGCTGGGGAGTCGCACTCCAAAACAGGCAAACAAACTATTTTGCTCGTTTGCCAGTGAGGTGTTTTCATCAGCTGTTGTCAGGTTACTGTTCTTGAAATTGGTGATATGCCAGACTCTTACAGTTAAAGTGCTCCTTCATCAGCTTCATGTTGCTTTCTTCAGTTTCCTGAATGTTGTTTCTTAAGTTTGCTTTGGTAGCAAAGTTTTGTGCTGCATCTTTCAACTTTGACTGCATGGTTAGCTCCTCCAAGAGGACTTGTAAACATACGGTCATCCATGTTTTTTTATTTAAATATCTGTGCTATACTTTACGGAATCAAGAACATTTGTGGTGTGTTGTTTCAGGTCACTGTGAGGAAAAAAAAAAGTCTTCTTACTGTTCACAGTGAACATCACTAGCGGCCCCTCTACTGAGGGCAGCAGCACTGCCAACAAGATCAATCCAATAGGCCTAGGGACTAAGGAGTTAAGGCGTTGAATTCTGGCACCAAGAATGAGGACTGATGGTCAGGATGTCACCAGATTGCTAAAGGAATTGTTCTGTAGCTACCTCTGATGTTTAAATATCTTGTTTCCAGTGTATTTATTTCCCTGGTGGCACACATGATGTGTAGCTCGAGTTTGTGAAGCATCAGCTGAAGTCCCCTGTTTATAAGCAAACTCCATCAGGACTTTCCATGGGAGCAGAGGGGGTTGGTAACACAATACCAAGCAAAAACACCATAACACCAATCTAGGAGCTAAACTGGTCTGCCAGCAGTTCAGACTAGTCAGCAACTATGCAGATTGGAAACAAAAAGTAAGACAAAGATAACATTAAAACTGGAAAGCAATTTAATTTTAACAAACATGTTGAATTTCTTGAGTTATTAAACATTGTTGTCCAAGAAATAGGTCATGCAATGTACTCACCTCCAAAAGTTATTTCACAGCAATATGTTGAGGAAATAATCTGAAGTAAGCAAGAAGAACTGGATGCAATGTCAGATTCTGCTCCAACAAAATGTGAGGTCTGTTGAGAAGAAAGTCCTCCAGGCTCACACTGAGTCCACACTACTGAGGGTGGAATCAATCATCTAAACTCTGCAGCAAAGTCCTTCAAACAGTGGGTGAAATGTTGACTGTCCACTTGATCTTACATCAATAACATCATCTCAGAAACACATATAATCTCACTTGAAATATTTTTCTTTTTCCCATCAATTTCACTGTCTCTACAAAACTTGACAGAGTGCAAACTTCCTAAGGATTTTGTTTTTTTACTTATAAGGTTTTTTTTTTACTGTCTGAATTTGTCTCTGAATACAAGCTGACACTCTCTGTTGGCTTCTCATCGACACGTCTGAGCTCTCCCTTGGACATTTTACTTAACAGCTGCTAAGATGTGGATTTCTTTCCCCAAATCGGTATAATTGGAGACCCATGAAGGTAAAAACATACTGGATCACATCCCCTGCTGTTCTTCCTGGAGCCCACACTTTCCTGTGCTCACACCAAATGTAACACAGTGAATTAATAACAACTGCTGACGAGGGATGGCATTGAATTCACCCTACTATTTCAAGAGAAATTTGCTCTCCCTAAACCCTCCTCTTAAACCTCTCTGTAAGCCCTGGGATCTGATGCTGATTCAGGAGGACGGTGGTACACAAATGGGAAGGAAGGAAGGAGGAGGAGATGTATGTTTTAATATCAAAAACAAGTGGTGCCTGTTGAATCACGACTCAGCTCTCTCCTACTGGAAACACGGCTTCTGCTCTGATAGCCATTTTGCTCTCTCTGGGAGTTCATCCAGATCTTTTTTTTTCTCCCCCATGTACATCTTTCCTCAGGCAAAAGCAAATGGCATGCCATGCCTAGCATCAAGACAGATAATAAAAATGAATACCAAATTTCCCAAGTCTGCAGACCTTATCAATGGCAATTGGAGAAATAAATTCCCCTCTCAACTAAAGGGGAGAACAAACAACGCCCTTAATGTTGGATTAAAGGTTTGTTCACAGCATTCTCTCAGGCCCTACATGGCTGATTTTTAAAGACCAGATGGTTCTGAGATTCTCTAGCTGAAGGCAGACAGAAGCAGCCATGCTTAAGTTTGAAAGCAGACCCTAAATATTGTCTGAGAGAGCAATGACTCCATCATCACTGAATGGATGTCCCTCGGATGCCTGCCAGCAGTTGTCAACTGCTGAGCACTGATTTCAGTGTGAAGTCACAGGACTGCTAAAATTTATCAAGAGCTCCACTATCAATGCAGTTGAAATTTTAAAGAGAACCGTCAATGACAACCTCATAAAAAGAAAGAATAAAGTTATTCCTCAAATTGAAAATTTCATTTATTCCTTTTTCTTAGCTGTCTTTATCCGATAAAAGAGCTGTAAAATATGTCATATTAGTTATGTTTTAGTCATTAAATTTCATCTTTGTCAAGTTATATTAATATTTCTTTTAATGTGAACTCTGCTCTGTCAATATTTAATAATGAAGCACAGCTCTAAGTAAGTGTGTGAAATGTGTGGCTACCCTGGTTTTTGTTCCTGTTTCTGTTGCATTTGTACATATTGGACTTTCCTTCCCAGAAATCATAATTTAGACTAAATAATAAAGTTTTAAGGTACTTTTTCAATGCCAATTGTGACATTAATGTCTTAATTTTCACAATCGATGTATAATTGTGAGAATGCACAAATGTTCTGCAGTACCTGTGAGGAGAAAAGGTTTGTGTGTGGTGGTGGTGGTGGTGGGGGGGAGTATAGCTTCATCTGAAAAGTCAAGAAACATTTGTTATAATATCCAAAGTGAGGTCATTTCACAAATCAGATTTATAAATGAGATGACAACACATCAGTCAACAGTAGTATGGTGTAAAGAACACCTAACAGTATCATGTAATCTTTAATAAAAGGTTGGTAACCAAAACTCTGACCCTGTTATATGTAAACCTAACATTGTGTAATATTTATAATCTTTTTAAACAAACAAACAAACAAAAAAACAACAACAAAAAAACCATAACATTTGCATGTTAGAGCAAAACTTCAGCATACTGTTGTTGTACTTTCAGTTTCTCCCTTATTCAGGGGTTACCACAGCGGGCAAACTTACATTAACAATAGTTTTTTTACACCAGATGCCCTTCCTGAGGCAACCTGGGCTTGAACTTGCAGCCTCACAATTACAAGACTTCAGCATTGACCACCAAGCCACTGCAGTCCCCAATAATTCAACATACTGTATAGGTGGAAATGTGAAAATATATTGGCTGAAATGCAAAATGAAAGTGGAACCTGAATTTTCTTATTTAGAAGTCAGTAAATAATAAATGGACTGTATTTATATTGAGTCTTTCTAGCCAACCAGGCTACTCTAAGTGCTTTAGAACACAATCTGCCCTCATTAACTCATAACATTAACATAACAAAACACATTGGAACATGGTCCAAGAGGAGCAGGGTATAATTCTGAAGGTAATAATACAGCACTCTATAGAATGATTTATTCAGATAAGCTTTGTAGAGATGTAGTAGAGTCTAATCGGTGCTTTAGATCATACACTTCAGAGTGCCACTCTGATGTGATTCTTTTGTTGGAGGATGACTGCTCTTACAACTAAGCCACAGCTGCCCTATAAAAAAGCAGTTAAATGGTTTTTACCAAACTGTCTTGACCCCATGTTCCATGTAGTTCAAGTCATCCGTGTCTTTAGATGTTGTTGTTCTTAAGGTTCTGTAACACTGTTTTGTATTTTGCCACCCTTACAAAAAAATACATACATTTTATGTGTGGAAATTACACGTGAAAACATGTTGAAATAACATCCAGCAGATGTGTTGCATGTGTTTCATGTGTGATTTTGGAACATTTTGATAAAGTGACCACATGATTTTCTACATGGGATATCATCCATCCATCCATCCATGTTCTTATCAACTTTACCTGTCTATCTCCAGCAGTCACTGTGTGAGAGGCAGGGGACACCCTGAACAGGTCACATATCCATCACAGGGACAGAGACAAATGAGACAACCATTCCTGCTCTCACTCACACCTAGGGACTCTTTAGAGTTACCAGTTAACCTAACATGCCTTTTTATGGTCTGTGAGATGAAACCGGACTACACAGAGAAATGTGCATGGGGAGAACATGCAAACTCCACACAGAAATCCAGCTCTAACCACTGCTCCACTGTGCTGCTGCCCATGGGATTGCATTTGAGGGGTGTATTTTTATTTATTTTTTAAATACATGGCGCAAAACGTAGGGAAGCAAGTGTATTTTATAAAAAGTCTTGTGACATATACGACACGGATTGCATACCTTTTATTTATTTATTTATGGTTTTTTTTTGTTTGTTTGGGATTTTGGGTTTTTTTTTGGGGGGGGGGGGGGGGGTGTCACTGCTGACTTCAGTTCTGTCCTACATGAATAAGATCACCTCTTAATACCATAATTGTAATGCCACAGCAGTATAGCAGGGTGTTGCATCACATACATAGTTTTTACAGCAAGCATTAGACTAAAATGCTTTATTCAGACCATTAGCCTACTAAACCAAATTTAAAACAGTTCAGTCAACAAATAAGTTTCCTTTAATTCCACCCACAGCTACACCACTTACATACTTTTTTAGCAGATACTACACATAAATATAACTCAAAACCAGGTTCACAGGTTTTGAGTTCTAAAACAAAATTCCAATCCTGGCTAATCCAGCCAGGATTTGGTTGCAGATATTTTTGCAATACCTTTTTTAAGTATAGATTTGCCAGGGTTGACCTTTTGTTTAATAAAAAGAAAATAAAATGCATTTTGCTCAACAAAGATAAAAGTCATCCTACTTCCTTTCATCAAAAAGAGTTCACTTACTCTGTTGTACAGCACAATACCAGTGCAGTTCATTTCCAACTATAAGTCCTTTTTTATTGCCATACCTTTTCTGTCCAGATGTGCTCTGGTGTCTTGCTGCAGTCTTTGTTAAACAACGCAAGTTTGCAAACCCAGTGTGACTCCAAACACCACGTTGATCAATTGCAAATACCAGACACTCACAATAATTCACTCACTCATGGCTGTGAGCCATGGGTACCATTCGTAGTTGCTGAATTGAAAGTGGTGGATAAAGTCTCTCCAGGATTGGGACATGCTTGCGAGCTTCAGGGTTGGCCATCCTTTGACTTATAATGTCCAACTTTTTTTGGAAGGTCTATCTTAAAAAAGGTATTGCAAGAATATCTGCAACCAAATCAATTTCTTCTCCTCCTTCAGTCAATATGGGTTGAACAACTAGCTACTCTTTCACAATATAGTTTAGTTTGTGCAAGTCGCTACAGATGCCCTTTGCTAGCTCGGACTACTACACTGTCTGCCCATCCAATCAAAGGACATGAAAACGCTGATGTCTTAGTGGTCCGGCCTTGCTGACCCTGATAGCATACCTTTGCTGCTACATAACCTTTGTAATTGTGGCCTGTAAATGAGTCTTAAGTGACAGTTGGAAAAAAGATATCTGACCACAAATCTCATCATTATAAAATGGTAAAAAAGATCATGTGTGGCAATTCATAGCCAAAGGAATTGGTTATTCTTGTGAGAAAGAAAAAATATTAAGCTTCTATTTTAAAGCTGATCTGTGTTATTACACCCACTTCAGCTTGACACACACTATAATTAATGCCTCTATGTCTTAGAGGCATTAATTGTTGTGCTCTAGGTGTGTTTTCATCTTTGGCAGACTAAACTAAATTAGAGATTGCTTTCAAATCCGTCCTTGAAGTCACCTGATACCCACCAAAACTTAATGCACTGCTTCACTTACTTTTACTTTATGTTTTGTTTGTTTGTTTGTTTGTTTTTGTTTGTCTTTCTGGGATTTGATTCCATACCTTTTTACCTGCATTGTTTCTGAGTGCTGAGAGATATAAAACAGTAAATGGCGAGGATGCTGGTCAGTTTTAAGTCATGTCTTTTTTATTTTCAAAAATAATGGCAGTTTATAGATGTGCCTGGGGTGGAAAAGAGTTTATTACATAAAATTTACTAACTTATCAAATCCTTCTATACAGAAAATCGCAAAGTGTGTGCAGACAAGCCTTGTTAGGGCAGTAGAGGTGTTCAGAGAAGAGCAATTCTCTGAAGAGATAAGTCTTCAGAGGTATATTGAAGGTAGAGAGGGACTCATCTCCTCAGACAGAATCTGGGAGCTCATTCCACTAGTGGTGTTACCACTGTTTGGACTGATACAGATCTGTGGGTACAGGTGGCAGCACCAGATAATGTTCCACAATGAAACACATGCTATTTGTGCTACTTACTGTCAGCAGATAACCAATCATCATGGTCTGTAGCACCTGGAACCACATCTGCAACAGTACTTTCCTTTTATAACTATTAACCCACCTGAAGCCCTCATAAGTGAAGAGAGGAAGAGAACCCCTTGTAACTTCAAATCAATTTGACCCAAAGGCCACAGGAAGGTTGAAAAAAATCCAAGGAGTTTTATCTGCCAAGAGAAATCAGAAATCAAGTAATTTTAAGACCTTCAAAACAGACTGATAGTTTCTTTCAACCCTAGTCATACCCATCATTAAAGACAAGTTTAAATGGCATTAGGGTTAAAGCATAAATAAGGGTTTATTTAAGGCTAAACGGCTTCATAAGATGAAGGAAAAGTCATGACAGTTTTTTTTCTTGTGTTTAGACACCATTAATTGATAAGTTCTTTGCAAACCGTCTGACTTAAAATAGACTGTACAGTTTTCCAGTGACAGAAGGGACCCGGTCTAGCTTATTTTCTGCACTGGTGCGTGGCTTATTTGCTGTCTGCTGCCTCCCACCTAGGAACTGCATGACATCAGGGTTAAGGAAAGGGCAGGATGGTTTGCCAATGATCCTAAACATCCAACTAACCATCTGTTTCACAGATCTCCAGTTTGAAACAGCCCATAGTCTCTAAAGTCACCTGTATCTACCACTAGCCTACCGATACTAGTGATCAGTGACAGAAGCCCTTTTTAACAGGACATGCAAATATTCCAAATTTATTTGCAGTAGAGCTGTTTTACTATATGATAAAATGTATTATGTGACTTTAACAGTTTAATGTCTGTTCAGACCACTGACCTGCAAACTTTGGTGCAATTTATTATCACAAATCCATGCAACAAACACAAATGTGTGTAATATTTTGTGCATTAACAAATGACTGATATACTTTCTCCTAAAACAAAACTGTCCAAATAAAACCTAGTTGCCAGGTCCTTTTGGCACAAATAGCAACTAAAATCTACATACCAAAACCTTTAATTTTCATTTTGGTCTCTCTATAAACCATTACATAATTAAAAAATAAAATATGTAAAAACATTTGTGCATTAACCAGTTTATTCACACAAGTTACATTTTAGGTAAGAATGGGTTCAGGCTGGGTTTCACTTTTAGATTATTGTACTGTTAATGTTAATATCTATCCTCTGTGTTCAGAAAAAAAATAAAATCAGACAAAGAAAAGATAAGTTGGTTAATAAGACTCCCACCACACCAAACCTGTCAACTGAGGAGGGTAATATTTAAATATTAATAAACAAACTAATTCAGAATTGTTGTAGCTGAGACAAGTCTCTAGAGGTAGGATGCTTCTTTTGACCTGGGAGCATTATGTTTCTTAGATCACATGACTATGGCAAACTCACACATGGAAAACACAAGATGTGATGAGATACAATTGCAGTAATAAATCAAGATAATAAAAACAAATCACAGGAATACTGACTGTCAAACGCAACAACTGGGTATTAGATTCTATGATCTGATTGTCCACATTAAGGGGGTGTCCTTAATCGAATTCTTCCACGTGACAGTATGTAAATACAAGAAATAAAATGAAAAATGTTTAATTGTGGGTAATTTGTATCAATTTTCTTACCCCACTCTTCTGTGCATGGACGTAGGGAGCTGGTGCCTAGCTCCAGCAATCATCAGGTGAGAGACTGAATACATCCAGGACAGGTCTCACTGAGCCTCATAAACAGACATTTATTCACACGCTCACTCAGGCCTGCAGACAATTTAGTTATCAATTAACCTAACCTAACATGCATGTTTTTGTTCTGTGGGAGAAAACCGGAGCATCCAGAGAAAACTCACGCATGGAGATGGCTAATATGCAAACTCCACATGGCCAGATTGTAAACCTGTGACCTTCTTGCTGTGGGGCAACAGCTATAACCTCTACACAACCATGCCACCCCAATTACAGGTATAGTGATATAAAGAAATTCAAGCTCCTAAAAATGTTTTACCTGTTTTGAGGTATCATAGTCTTAATTAGGGGTGACGGGGGAGTTGCTGGTGTCAAACCCTCTTTTTAGCCTCGTAATTTGAACTATGCTCTAACCTGATTTGGCTCATTCCAGCTGAATCGCTTTGAGAAGCAAAAAAAACAACCTTTTCCTTCCAAATGCCCACTCCGTTTTACAATCAAATTCCATTTTAAATTAAATTGTCACACCAACAAAAGCTTATCCTAATAGACCTAATGGGCTCCAATTTCAGACTGGATAGAAAACAGAAAATATTTCTTTCTTCTTCGTTTACCTGAGCTGTAATGGTCTATGTGGGAAGAAAAAGAAGAAGGGCAAAAAGCCTGCAGATTTACAAATATGAATGAAAAGCAAACCACATCATTCCACCTTAAAACTTAATTCCCCCCTCCTCATCCACCAGAGCAGTTCTCTCTATCTCCAAAAGGGGGCAACAATGCGGCACTGTTCACCATTCTGAGCCCCCCTCCAGCAGCAGCAACACACGCACATTTCCCCTATCCCCCTCCCTCCCCTCCCCTCCTCCACACACAGTACTCTCTCTGTTAGCTCCTCGCTGCTCCTCTCTTCCTCCCTTGTCCTCCCTTCTTTTCGCTCTCCTGACTCTTTGCGGTTTGTCCAGATGTTCTTATCGGGAGCTTTGGTGATGTTAAAGTTCAGAACACACGCACACGAAGTCATGCATATACACTTTTACTTTATTTATTTACAGCATATGTGTGTGTGTGGTGCTGAAGGAACAGCGCCCATCTTCTTGTCTGGATTGAGAACACCTTAGATTGTTTGTTTGTTTGATTTTAATTATTATTGTGAACGTACTAAGAAATAACCTGGATGTAGCGCAGGAAACTCTCTGGTATTTGAGTCAAAGGATGTTTCTTTCTTTTTTTTTCTTTTGCTCCCCTTTTTTTGTCTTCTCTGCGCTCGGTTTTAGCCTTTTTGAAGCACTTTACAGAAGAGGCTCCTCCACCAGAGCAGAGATGGCAGATTCTCTGACAGACCTCAGTCCTCTGAGCAGGTGGTGAAGCCCTGTAGGGAAGCAGAGGGTGGGGG
>NC_051438.1:6355060-6359705 GCF_001649575.2 Kryptolebias marmoratus
TTTTTTTTTTTTTTTTTTTGTAAAGTGTAATTTTGGCTTTTTGAGGACAGTCTAGGATCACTACTGAGAAGAAGAGGGGATCCCCAAACCTCCCCCACCCCACCCCTGTCCTGTGAGGGAGTGAAGGAAAAGTCAAAAAAGGGAATGAAAGGAGAGGGATTCTTCTTTCCAGAGAAACGTCCCATTCGGGTTTAAAGAACAGGACACGTTTTAATCGATTAGTTGTTTTGTGTACCTGGATTGATCGATTTAATTGAACTAAATAACTATTGGACATTATAAGCAGGAAAACTTGGACTTGTGCGGGATTTAAGGAGAAGCTCCAGCTTGCATCCTTTTTCCAACAGCACATCTGGACAGGTTTATCGATTAATCTCTAATCTGAAACTGATCCTAAACTTATCATAAAAGAGTGTGATTTATGTTCATTTTGGTTCAAGAATCTTTAAGTTAAGACTGATGTAAAAAAAAAAATCAGAAAAAAGAGCCCAGAACGCATTGAACATGATGCACAAAAGGTTTTCCAACTTTATAGTGAGTAAAGCTGAATAGAACACCACAGGGGGTGTTGAAAGCCTGCAAAGCATGGCAGAAGGGATCTAAACTTCTGCTTCCAACCAGCAGCTCCTCTCTCTGTGTGGATTTCAGCTGCAGATCGTTTCAGCCGAGGCGCTTCGCTTCTCCGGGGCTCCAGTTTGGAGATTGGAAGTTATTTTTGGCTGCGCAAAGTGGAGCCCGCTCTTCCACACCACTTCCTGGACAGAGACGCGGCGAGAGCAGAGGGGTGTCCTCTGTCTGTCTCCAACGTCCCGTCCTGAAAGACAGGAGCGGGACAGACGGGGGAGCCGGGCGAACCGGAGCTGGGAATGCGTTAACTGCGGCGAACCGGAGCGGACTTCAGCCAGCATCTTCAAGGAGGAGGAGGAGGTGGAGGAGGAGAGGGGAGATTTTAATTCCTGCTGCAGCCCCAGAGGCCGTCTGATAAAGGCTGTAACGCGCATCTTGTTGTGGAGAAAGAATTAAGAGACGATCCTTAAAAAAAAAAAAATCTTATTTTTTTATCCATCTGTTATTTTGTCCCGTCACTTTGGAGCGAAGAAATTTGTCTCTGCCGCTTGGGTCTGTGTCAGAGTCAGAGGTGGGATTATTTCAGCACATTTTTCGCCTGGTCAACACTGAGTCATCTGCACCGCTCGGATTCGGGATTAGTTCCGCCGAAGCCAGAGGTAAGAGAGCACGGCGCGCGGTGCCTTTTACGCGCGCGCGTCGGCCGGTGCGCCGGCTTCACTTTGCGAGCCGCAGTGTTTGTTCTTAGAGAGGCGCAAAACGGAAAGAGGGTGAGCGTGTGCACGTGCACCTTGTCCGTGCGTGCCCATATAAAGGTGAGGAAGAGAGCATCCAGAACTTAGTGTGTGAGAGTAGCCTACCAGGTGCGTGTAAAATGAAATAAAATCGAATTTTGGCTGTACTTACATGGTGTTTTTCTACTTTTACTTACCACTCAAAGCGCTTTTACTTCCAACACACAGCGGNGCGGCGGAGGGTGGGTGGGTGGGTGGGAGGGTCAAGACCCAGCCACCAACCTTTAGATTAACGGACGACCTCTTTATTTCCTGAGCTCCAGCCGTCAGTGTAGTTGGAGTGTGTGAGAGTATGTGTGTAGTTGGGAGTGTGCGAAAGTGGGTGTCGTGGAAGTGTTTGGCTATTGTGTGTGAAGTGGTAGTTTTTTGGCAGTATGCTGTGTGTTTGTCTGTGAAAACTTCGGGAAATGTCCAGTATGAATGTTAATGACTTCATTTTTCAGTCTTGAGTTTAATACACAGACATTAGGGTGTCCCGTTATTTATTCATTAGACAGTGTGTGTGTGTGTGTGTGTGTGTGTGTGTGTGTGAGTGTGTGTGTGTGTAAGAGAGAGACAAAACATGAGTGTGCTAAAAGCCTGGCATCACATGTGAAACCTCAGGGAAGAGAATCAGCGATGGGCCAAAGAGCACCAACACAGGAACATGTTTCACTGAGTTCACATTTGTGCACCCCCCACCCCCCAAACTTCTCTCTTTTTTAGGGCTTTAATCAGGGATGTTATCACGAAACATCAAAACCTTTGAGTAAAGACAAGGAAAAGATCCCCAGTGTCTCATATAGAAGAGCCAGGCTCCCACACACTCCTCTGAGGACAAAGACCATCTTTTTACAGTCATTCTGAGTCTCTTTGCAGCCTCTTGAAGTATTTTCTCTCTTTTTGTTTCTTTCACAAATGTTTGTTTGTTTTTGCATGCTTTCTTTATAGTTGTACTGGCTATCTGTGGTCTTTGTGATAAGTTGCATCATTTGAATCTCACTCATGTCATGTTTCTATGTGACTTCAAATACTTTTTCCTTCAGTTTGTTCCAAATCGTATTGTGGTAATTGTATAGTCAGAAACTCAGATGAACAAGAACTATTTATTTTCTAATCTTGTTATCTGCCAAATGTGTGGGTTTGGGATGCTTAACTCCCTCCCCTTCCCCCTTTCTCTCTTGCACTTGTAATCCAAGAATTCCCTTCAGCTGGCCGGGGGGTGATGCACCTTTGGGTGAAAGGACGCCGTTTAGGCTCAACTGTATAATTTTCCCATTTGTTCAAGTCGTCTGGAACACAGGCACGTTTGTGTGAGAGCTTTACAACACAAGCAGGTGCTTTCCATCTCTGTCTCTCCCTCTTATTTCCTCTCTGTGAGCGTGTGCTGAGGAATAGAAAATATGTGTGTGTGTGTGTTTGTCAGCGATCAGTGACAGAAACTGTGGGTTTATAGTGTTGACAGCATGTTTGAGTAGAGAGAGGGAACGGCAGAGTGGGTGTGTGTGTGTTCTGATAAACTGTATGTGTGAGTTACAATGCACCAGGAAGGCATTTACACATACACACACACACTCTCACACACACCTACAGAAATAGGAGGGATGTGTAGGGTTTAATTATCTCAGCCATTTAGTAACAACGTGCACATCAATCGTCAGAATAGAAGGAGACTGAGCTTCCACCAGAGGCTGCAGGTGTATATGTGTGTGTTGATTTATTGTGTGATGCCTGTGTCGTATAGATCTGACCAGTGGGTAGATGAACTGGCTGCAGAACGTCACATTGACCAACAGCAGCCATTTATTACTAGGATATGGACGGAGGTGGATAGTTTACAGCGGGGGGTGAGGGGTGCAGCCACGAGAGAAGGACAGCAGAAATAAAGGACAGAAAAAAATTCCTTGAGAAAGAATTAACTCATTACATGTTCAGGTCATGCAATGAAAATATAAATGTATTTAAAAGGTATTAAAGGTGAAAAGGTGTAATGTCCCGAGTTTTAAACTGGGATTGGGGGGTTCTGTGTGGAGTTTGCACGTTCTCTTTGTGCATGCATACGTTTCCTTTCAGTAATCCGGATTTCTTTCCACAGTCTAAAAACAGTCATGTTAGATTATTCAGTGATTCCAAATTGACCTTGGGTGTGATTGTGTACATCCATGGTTGTTAGTCTCTGTGCTGGTCTCAAGATGGACTGGCGAGCTGTTCAGGATGTACTTCACTTCTCACCCAATGAATGCTGGAAATAAGTACCAGCTCCTCGTGACCCTGCACAGGACCAAGTGGCTATAGAAAATGGATGGTGCCCAACTGAGGAAACCAGTCCCCCTCTGAGGGGTCGCACTAGACAGAGATGAGTGTGAAGTTGGGGAGAAGAAAATACAATAGCACAACAACAAAAACAGACATTTACTTTAGTTGAATATCACGCATTTGTGTGTTCAGGTCAGAAAAAAGAGGGAGGACCCAAATGCACAACAGCATACAAATCAGAGTACTGAGCAGCTTTCAAGCACAAAAAGTGAGGTTGGTGTGGTTGATCCAAACATTCAATTAAAGAAATCTGTATACTGCACAGGAAAGAAATAGGGTGAGGTACAAACTGGAAACAAAAGAAGGCAAATGACAAAGAACACAGGTGTGGAACACATATAGGCAACTAAAAATCCATATATCCATACATATAGGGGCAGACTGACTACAGGACAAGTGAAACTGAAGCAATGAAGCAGGTAAATAAGACACATAATCACCACAAATATTCACAAACTGTAATGAATGCTAAATATTCCAAAGACAACTTCTGCAACAGCTATCAATAAGGCACCTGAAATGTGGTGAGAGGTCCCATCTGGACTCTGCCATTTTGTAAGAAAATAGTTGGCGGAACCCCAGCGGGGTTTCATGATAGATGGCCTTGCACTGCCTGCTGGTGCGCCTGGGCAGCACAGAGCCCAGGATGCAGCAAAGATGTTCTTGAGAAATGATATCAGGGGAGGAATTGTACAGATGGAACCAATGGGCAGACACGCCAAAAAACATCCTTGTTTGGCAGAAAAAGCCAAATAATAATAATAATGTGTAGACTTTTACAACCATTAACATAAAAAAATAAGCAGGCCTGTGTTAGCATGTACACAGCAAATCCAGGAGGTCCAGATTAACACTGTCAGATTTGATTTCAACACTTTTAAAGTGTCTATATGGGTCCACACCAGAAAGTGTTAATTTAACTCTTTTTGGAGAGTTGGTACCTTAACTCTTATAAAGTGTCAAATATCAAATCTCCTGGAGTTAATAAT
>NC_051438.1:6361097-6496428 GCF_001649575.2 Kryptolebias marmoratus
AGTAAAGAGTTATTGATTCCATTTTAACACCTCTAGATTTGATGCGTAAACACTTTGTTTTAACACTGGATTTTAACTACTAATAATATACATCCCAGAGTTACATAAACAGAATGTGACTCTATAAGTGTAAAATTAACTCTGCTTTTGCACAAAGTCTGCTAACACCAAAACACTTTTGAATTTGCTGTGTAGGCAGGAAGATTGAAACTTTAACAAATAGGACTTTAATATTGCAGAGTACAATTCTTTAGTTGGTGCGCCTAACAAATCTGTGGATCAAGAAGATCAGACACAAAACATGCAATGTGGAGCAAAAAAAAGGAAGATGAGAAGAGAAGTTTAGTGTAAAAGGAGTTGCTATTGTTTTGCTGCTTTGTGGTAAAACTAAATCATTTTGTCTTATATATCAAACCCCTGTCAGTGCAAAAAAGCCTAAAAGAGTTGAGTAGTTATGTTAAATGTTTTATCTATTGTGTTGCACTCTGATAAATAACCGTTGATAAAAGCTTGTTGAGATGTTACAAATCTCGGAAGCAACAGAAGACAGAAAAGGTAAAGGAGGAGGAGATATAAAAGGAGAAGAGAGGTGACGCTGTGAAATAGGAAGGGAGGACAGATTTAGAGACACAGTGAGTGTGGGAAGGAGAGAGGAGAAATCCATAAATCGTGGATGGGATGATGGGGCACACGGAGTCAAAGGAAAAATATGAGAGCAAGAGTACCAGCTTGGATGACACAAAGGGAGGGGAAAAGAGTAGCGGGTTAGATAGAGAGCGTTATGAACATTTAAAATGATGTTATTTTAGAATTTTTGCACATCTCATCCAGTTTACGGTCATTTACAGGAGGTCCTCTCAGAAACAGCACAAAAATAAACCTGGATGATTTCAAACATAACCCAGTTCTAAGTGGTTACCTAACCAGCAGTGAAGAGGCTTATCCCTCAGGGGGAAGACTGGCTCGCCAGTGTTACTTACTGTTGGTTGACCCCTCTTGCTCTTGCATGAAGCATCACATACAGAACCGTCACACTCGGTAAAAAGGAGTGTGTTTAGTTTACTGACAGTCACCTCTAGCTATTTGTTGGAGCCACCACTTGGTAGCTTTAGATAAAACCTCAAACCAAACTCAATGACACAACAATTTCACCATAAGCTCAGTGTAGTAACTGCTTTCTGCCGTTCTGCATGATGTTTAGCAGCACATGGAGATTAAAAAAAGGGATAAACTCTCTGATTCTGTCTCCTAAAAGTTATGTTTCTGCCTAACTAGATTGTAATTGAAAGTATATTTAAAAAAGAATGAAACAGTGGTTGAAGTTAACCTGCTGCTGTTACTCCTCTGAGTTGGCAAGTATGGGTGTAACAAAACTGTAATAATTGATACCTGTAAGGATAAGGTGGCAACAAAGCTTTAAAGAGTGTGCTGTATTAATCTTTGTGATCAGCCAGCCATGAGTTTAGAATGGGAAATATCTGAACCAATTTTATGAATAGCACTCCACATCATTGCACTATGCCTTCACTGGTTCCACAAGTCATTTATGAAAGCTCACATTGTCACCGGCTCGATTAGTTATTCCTTCTGACACAGTCTGCAGTGTTTCAACCTATTTATACGTTACCATCTCATCTTAAACTAAAGAATGATCCAGGTAGTACAGCAACAAAGAAAAATAAGGGCATTTCTTACAATGACAAATTAAAAAAAGCCAAGCCAAATTACATTGTGCTACAGAGTAGTGGAAAAGGCAACATCAGATACCTGAGCATTGTTTTAAACTAGTCTGCAAACAAGTTCTCATATACAAATTTTGAGGCAGATTTTGAAGGTATGTCAATGTGTCTTACGGTTTTACAGGTCAAGTTTTACTTTTGGTACATACTGTATGTGTGGACTCATGCATGAATGGGACTAATGCATTCTTTCTCTTGGCAGAACTCTAGTTTGAGTTTTTGGGACTTACTGTTCTATGTATTTTTTAGATACTAGTGTTATGCTGTGGTGTGTCCTGTTGCTGTTGGAATCTTTAATCTTTTTTCTAACCTTGGTTAAGGTTTTATCATAGTGATCTCCCCTTAATGATGATAGCTGCTCTAGGTTTGTTATACAGATCAATGGAAGGCACATTTGACTCAGAACGTGTGTTAAAATACAGAAGATCATCGTGTCTAAAACTTACTGATTTCAAATATTTTGGTTAAATGGAAGCACCCTTATCTGAAGAAAGGATATCACTATTATGGCATAAAACTTAGTAAAGTTGGAGTTTCTCGTGTTAAAAGCTCCTACTGGATTAGTGATGGACATCTCGGAATATATTTTTTTCAAACTCTTCAATTTGAAAAAAATAATTTAAGTGACTGTTTATCATAAATACTTCTTGATTTAGGCAGGAAATACTTTCTTGGTTGGGAAAAAAAACTGATTAAATAAACCCCTATAGAAAAATCTGAGGAAAGTGATTGAAAAAGCAATGTTTAAAACCTTTTTTCCCCATGTACTTTATGTCTCCTAGACCTCTGTGATTATCTAAAGGCTCATTTGTGCTCCTTCCTGTCTGATTGGTTGTGTGTGTGACATCGCATGCTCATTGGTATTATGACTTGTGGATTGCAAATTTTCAAAGAGCAATTTTGATCAAAGTGATGTCATACAATGTGGAGATCTTCCCACTTCTGTTGAGCTCCTGGATAAATTAATATCACACATGCCAAAAGGATCAAAGAAAGTTGCTTGGTAGAATTATGGCAGAAGAAATATATTCAACCAAGATCATTATATTTACAGTATATCATATCAAAACGGAAATTTAATGAAAGGTCTAGCAGTCCTTGAAATAATGTGTACCACCTACCACCTTTCATGCCAGCATTTTAAACTAAGATCTTGTAAAATTATGTCATTTTGATCAAAATTTAAAAATAGAAGAATGCACAATGTTACCATGATATCACAAGATGTGTTTGTGCTTGGAGTATTTGTTAGGATTGGCACTCCACTCTTCTGTTTACAAAATCTGTAAAATTGGACTGAGTTATAGCCTATTTTGTATTGACTAAGGTTGATTGGGTGTGACATCTTGAATTAAATTGACTTAAAAGTTATTTAGTTAAAAATGTACATCCAATCATTACTTTTCAAAAAAGTTTCATTAAAATCTATTCAACGGTTCATTAGATGTTTTAGTGTAAAAAAAAGAATGTGTAACACGTGGTGTATGTGTTGGAGATGACTATCGGCAAGATTCACTTTAAATTTAGGCTTACTGTCTGTCAAATTAACTTTGTTTTCGCCATTTTTGTGTTTTCTAAGGTCACTTGGCTGTGGCAGCTATCTTGAATTGGAATGACAACAAAACTTAATCGGTTGTAGATGTACATCCAATGATTATTTTCTGAAACGTCTAATAAAGTCTGTTCAGTGGTCCATATCTTGCTAACACACAGACAGAGTTGACTTTAAAAGGTGATACCAAAATTTCACAAAGAGATCTAGCGCGATCTGTTAGAGCTTGAAGTGTGTGTTGTTGATGTTTCTCAGCTACTACCAAATTTGAGCTCAACATCTGCAAACTTTACTGAATTATACCTATTTTCAAGTTTTCCAAGATTTTCTAGTTATCTTTAATCAGGTTTACTCTCAAAGGTTTCAGTCTATACTAACCTCCCAGAACTATAATCTGACTTTGGTTCAGTTGTGATTACAGTGAAAATTCATATTTCCAATGGGTTTGAGGAGAAATATACTTAGTTTCTATTACAGTATGAATACCAACTAAATGATAATATAGTTATAAAAATATGTAGCAAAATGTTTCTAAAAAGAGGCTCAACATTTGCAAAAATTTTCGTACTAAGCTGTCTTTGCTAACGTCATATCAGATGTTTATGTTCTTTTATGTATTTGACTGTTTCTTAAGGTGCTTCAGAACCTAATCAGATCATTTCTACACAGAGGTTGTACAAAAAGAGCAGTATGAAGTACTCTTGTTGGCTCCTTCCAATAAGAATTGAATTTGTATTTATTCTAGCGTTTAGGCAGTGATCCACTTCTGTTACTAAGCACCAACAAAATATACCCAGAATGGGCTTCTACCTCTGTCACCCCTTCTGTGGCTTCTGCTTCTTTTGATGCACATTACTACTTAGCTGTTACAATGCCTTTGGGTCAGATCTCATCTCTCTGGATGTCAGCCACTGCTCACACTGAAGCCCTGAAGCTCATAAAAGTCCAGTGAGCCAATGTCTCGGTCACAGAGAGCATGATGGAGACTTGCTGACACGAAGGCGTGGATTAAGATTTTTAGGCTGCATGATGATGTACTAATGAGTCTAACCACACAGTATTGTGTCTGATATCTACAAATGTGTAGATTTGTTTTTTATGTATTTCAAAACATTTTTATTGATTGGCTTAATATGGGTACTGAAGCATCCCTATTACTATTTTTCCATTAATCTTCCATTTCTGCCATAATCTTTGATTCACAACTCCTTCCACATTTTTGGAAAAAAAAAATGCAAAACTTACATCAAAATGTTTGACTCGATCTGGAATAGTGTGCTATAAAACCTTTATATTGTCTGGCATAAACAAAAGTTGCATAAGGCACAGACAATTTATTTTATTTAATTTTTTTGATACACTGACACTTTTAGTTGGCCTTTTATTTAAATGTTTTTAACTCTTAGCTGGCCTTCGGTACCTTTAGTTTAGCTTTTATCATTTCTGATCTACTGAGGTTGTTAAGTCCTAGTTCAGTTTATGTTAGCTTTCATTAGATTTTAATTTGATTTTCCTCAGTTTATCTTTAGTATGACTTAGCATTACTTGTTTTAGATAAGTTTTACTCTGTACTTTTGTGTCTTATTTAGATTCATGTCTTATATATGTTTAGTTTTAACTTTAATTGTTGTGTGTGTTTTAATAACTTCATTTAGATTAGCTCTTATCATGTTGGCCTTTTATTAAAATGTTTTTAACTCTTAGCTGGCCTTTGTTATTCTTAGTTAGCCTTCCTGTACTTTTAGTACAGGAAATTTTTGAACATGTTTAACCCTCAAAAAAGAGAGACAAAGAGAGGTAGAGAAGCCCTTGTAAGGCCACGGGAGGGTTAAAACTGAAGCGGCAGGAATGACTGTCACAAGAGAGGAAATTAAAAACCTTGTGTCAGATGGAGGGGAGACGGAAGCGAACCCAGAGCGCAGACTCGTAGTTTAAAAAAGGAAACTAATTTATTGACTTAAATAAACAAACAAAAAGGCTGACGTGGCAGCAAAACAAACAGTAACCAAAAGCAAGAACAGGCAGCTAGGCATAACATGGCAAAACACGTGAACAAGCGGACAGAGCGGAATGATCCAGTGAGGAGTGATGAAAAGTGACCGGTTCTTAAAGACAGAGGATAATGAGGAAAATGGGCACAGGTGAGTGATAATGATTACAAACAGGTGGAGATGGGTGTGGCAGACATGACAGGAAAAGTACTCGGGAGGTGGATAGTGAGAAGGGAACAGAAAACCAAAAGACAAAACTAAAGCAAAGAACCAAGACAGACAATCATGACATTCTGTAAACTCCCTCATGAATGCTCTTCACCAACTAGCTGCAGCCCATTGAGACACCACCTTTTTGGATTTTAGTATTTCTGCCAATCCAGCTCCTATATGGAAATATTAACTCCCATGGAAGGGTCATTTGCAGTTGCTGTTAGCTAGACTGGGACTGGATTTTTGTCATGCCTTGCGTTAAAAACTTGATAAAACTTGGACAGTCAAACGGCACCAGTCATTGTGGTTTTGGTTCTGGTGAGACATAAACCCTTCCGTCTAAAGCAGGAATACAATTTCACAGTGAATGCCCAGTACAATGAAGATTTAGTTCCCACAGTGAGTTCTGTGTCAGATAAACTGGTTTAAAATAAGTATGAAACATTGGCAAGCTAAAAGTAAATTCTACCATTCAGATAAGAGATGTAAAAAAAAAAAATCTAAACTTAATTTGAAGCTAAAAAAGCACATTCAAAAATATTTTATGTATACATATTACATAATTCCCCTTCTGCTAGTAAGGACATGCCTAATTAAACAGGGGTAGGGCATAAATACAAAGTTTGTGTATGTGTGTTTTTTCATAAGTTCATAATCATTTCCCCCTCATCTGTTTAAATCAGAAGAGATCTTTTGGGGTTAAAGAGCTTCAGCATTACACAACACAGTCATTTATAAATTGTAATTATTTATTCAGTGTCTGCTGACTGCATGTATGCGAGTTGGTGTGTGCGTGCCGTTGGTGGGAGTTCAGTGGGTGGGGGGCATCCAGGGGGAATTCTGCCTCCGTCAAACAGAAAACACACATCAGTAGTGATGGGTGCCTGGCCAGTCCTGTGCCTGTAAAGAGCACATCACAACTAAACTAACATGCATGTACACTTAAAAGGCAACAGCCTACACAGAACATTTGCTTTAAGGCTGCACCATATGGACCAAAAACCACATCCTGGTGTTTCTTAAACAGAACAATACAATATATATATATATATATATATATATATATATATATTAGTAGTTTCATTTAATATTCACACTTATATTATGTTGTGCTCACAAATACAACATTTTAATTCAACTGAATCCCCCAAATTGAGTAATTTTCTTGTTTTTCTGCTTCTTCAGTCAGACAATACTAAAAGTATCACTTGGTGATGGCTCATTAAAAGAACAAGCAACTTATCTATCAGGCAAACAATTATATAATGTCACTGTAGATCAATGATTACTGGTTTTATACAGAAAAACTAGCATTCTTTGAAAGAATGCATAAACCCACCACCTTTCATGCCACAGTCCTAAACTTCTGTTGAGAAAAAAATGGAGTTATGCATTATGTGCAATCTCATGGGATGTTGCAAGATCTCCCACGATTTATTGACACCTAGAGTATATGTTGTAAATGACCTTCAGCAAATACCACATCAAATTTTAGCTCAATATTTGCAAAATCTGACTGAGTTATTACCATTTTTATACTGGCTATTGCTGGTTATCTGTGAGAGCCATCTTGAACTGAACTAACTCCAAAAGATCAGCAGTTGTGAATGTACCTTAAATGATTCTTTTCTGAAAGTTTCACTAAAATCTGTCCGCTGATTTATTAGATATTTTGCTGGCAGCCAAACAAGGTTGATTCTTAACTATTCGAGCACTAACTAATGGCACAACATCTTTGTTTAAAACTCTGTGTTGGAGATGACTCGCAGCTATGACCACAACAAATTTAAGCTCAATATCTGTAAAAGTGACTCAGTTATAAACAATTTTGAGTTTGCTAAAGTGGATTAGACGTGGCAGCCATCTTAAATTGGGTTGATTAGAAAAGTTAAGTAGTTGTACATGTACATCTAGTGATTACCTTTTTAGAATTTTATTAAAAATCTATCTGCCATTTGTAAGCAGGTAATAAATATGGTTTGAAGTTCATCAGATTGCAAGTCAGTGGTTTGATATGTAGACAAAGTGAATCCCCAGGGAATGTATTTCTGTCACTTGTCAACTTTCTCTTTTATTAAACTGCTTTATTTTGCTATTTGCAGGTCTGTCCTGTGTTGAAGTTACTGTAAACTAAATAAATCCTTATTATTATTATTATTATTATTTAGCATCTTTCAAGGTGGACTAATCAGGAGCTGAAGAAACGATCAAATGTTTTACATCAGGTAAAAAACATTTTAACACTTCAGAGTTAAATTTTACTCTAAAACAATGAAATTTAACTTTACTAAACAAACAAAGAATGACTTCCACATATTTGTGTTTAGTTTACTAAAGTTAATGAACAGATTAATTTCTACTCAAGAACCATCAGAAGTTACAATTTTGCAAATTTTACAAATAACACTTCTATAACATATAAACCAGGCAGTTTGAAATGGTGCCAGTTGTATTTGTGCCATTGAATGCGTAACATAAAACTAGACCTTGTGTCAGCCAGTTTGTCATGGGAGATCCTATTCAGGACCCCAGATAACATAGCCCTTGGGATTACTGGGGTGTTCAAACCCATTCACCACCTTAAATAGGGAATTCTGCAGCGGGGTGACAGAGCTCAGCCTTAGAGATAAGGTGAGAATCTCTGTCATCCATGGGGATGGCAGAGCTCTAACAGGCACTAGCAGGAGTAGAGCTGGTGCTCCTCTGTATCAAACAAAGCCAGTTGAGGTGGTTCAGGCATCTAATTAGGACGCCTCCTGGGCACCTTCTTCTGGAGATGTTCTTGGCACGTCTCACTGGGAAGAAACTTTGGGGCAGACCTAGAATTTGCTGAAAGGGTTATGTATTCTCTGGCTTGGGAATGCCTCGGGATCCCCCAGAAGAAGCTTGAGAGTGTTTTAGGGGAGAGAGATGTTTGGGTCTCCCTCCTGGACCTGCTACCTCTGTGTCCTCACCAAATATAAATGTAAGAAGCTGTCTGGCTGGATAGATAGATAGATGGATGGATGGATTGTGGTTAGTGTACTGCAGCTAAAACAACAACTTTGTATTGACATTACATTTTGCTGATTAATTTATTAACACAACGACTTTAATCAGCTCATTACTTCATATGGGTTTAGTTTAGATGTACATGTAGAGCTATTTACATGTACATCGTTATAGAACAAAACATACAGTTTACCATTGACACCCTTTCTGCAGCTGAACTGAAGCCATAAATCTCCCCTTTTATTGCCCTTGACCTTAATTTTGCAACCTTTTGCATTGCACAAGTGTGGCATTTGTAAAACTAAAACAGCTGCAAGAATCTCAGTCAAATATGATTTTATCACTGCTTTACCAGTTTTTCTTTAGATGATTTCTGGTATTTTCTGACCACTTCAGACTAGAATTTCCCCACAGGAGATGTGACACAGTTGCCACACTATCACAGTTTGAACTGCAGTAAAGCCTCTCAAAACTTTATGCTTCTTCACTTTTCTTTTTCCATTGCATCAGTTTCAAGGACAGTGTTCATTTGTTGCCTAATACGTTCTGCCATTTTCCACTGTAAAGAAATAATTACCGTTATTCACTTCATCTGTCAATGATTGTGATGTTAAGAATGAACAATGTATTGTTTTCTACGTCTTGTTTAAAAAGTACTGACTATTAAACAATGCATCTTCTGAACCCTTCTGTTGCCTTCAGGTCAAATTGACTCCGAGTTATAAGGGTTTCTCTACCTCTATCTCTCGCTCTTTTTAGGGCTTCAGGAGGGTTAAGAACATACATTTAAAGACTTAAGGCAGTGTTTACATGTCTCCATCTCCTTGATTTTCACTCTTCCTTCTGTGCCCCCTTTATTTTTCTCACTGGCAGCATCATTTTCTCTCTGACTCACTCTGTATTCCTGCAGTCCACTTTCCTCCACACTGACATTCCTTGTTGCCGTGAAGTGTTTCAGTTCAGTTGAATCTGTTTTGTATTCTGGACATGTAAATGGAATAACAGAGAAAAATAAATAAAAACATAGAGCAGTTTATACTCTTTTTATCCCTTCATGTCCCTTTAACCTCTTGCTCCACATCTCTTCTCCCTTTCTTGCTGTGACTCTCAAGTTCCTTCTCAGCACATTCCCTAGTGTGCATAGCCTGTCCTTAGTTGACTTAACATGGTCTGACAGAGCAATCCCTATGGATTCTGATCAAATAGAGCAATAGTGTATACAGCAGCAACAGTGCAGCCTCGGCCTGCTAAAACAGCAGCTGTAATATGGCAAAGATCAGCGTCCTGCAGGACTGATTCAACACGTTTATCTGCTGATTCTACTTTAGTCCACAAACAAGTTTGAAGAAGCAAAGCTGGTAATAAAGCTCATCATGATGTTTGAGCAGAGGGCATTCTTTTGTCACAAATAACTATATTTCTTATAATACCACTAATAGAAAAAAATATGTTCTTGACATTACTTTGAACCACACTCTTAACACTACAACAGAGGTTTACATTGATGACATCCCCCTGCATTCAGCAGGGATCAGAAACAGCTTATAATTAACTATTGTGCATTACGGTAATGAGTGAAAATTACAGTAAGGGCTGGTTGAGCTAAAGTTGATTTGGAACTTGTTAAGCTAGCAAGAAAATTCGATGCTGTGTTTCACACTAAGACCTCACAACTAAAGGTTGGTCTGAACTCAGTGCCTGTGTGACCTTTTATAGGGTCTTCATTGTTCTTTCTATGTAGCAGAAATGTGCATGATAGGTAAATTCAGTATTGTGCAAAAAATTTGACAAAATTGTAAGTACCAGATGCTTACTCAGTAAGTACCAGAAATGTACCCGGTAAGTATCACATACAGCCTGTTAAAAGGTATGCAACTTGTATATATGGGGTAAATACCTGATAAGTACCAGTAAATACCAAATACATACAAGGTACATACTTGGTAAGTACCAGATAAGTACTCTGTAAATACATGCTACGTACCAAGTATGTTCCTTTAACAGACTGTATTATGTATTGTTACATTCATGTTTATTACTTCATAACACAGCATTTGTATTCTGGTTTCAATTACAATTATAATAACTGTATAGTAAAAATAACTTTTCTCACCACTTTAACATAGAAACTAGACTAAAAACAGTCAGCTCAAAGTCTGGAAAGAAGGAAGGATGTAATAAGGAACAATAAATAGTAAGTAATGTTGTAGGAGTCCCATCTGTTTGCTGTTTCTGTTCAGTATCTTTTTGTGGCCAAACTCTAAATAAAGCTGATCTGACTCACACATTCAAAAAAAAAAAAAAAAAAGCTAAAATTCTGACCAAAAAGCAGCTTGTTAACACTATGGTTTCAGTTGTAGTCACTTTAAATGCATATTCAGATTGAGGCTCTGCTTTATTAAAATTTTGATTTTATTTAGGGACAATGTCACAAAAAAAAAACTCCACAAATAAAGGCGGTGCTGGTTTTTTGGCTTTAGCTACAAATGTGATGAATGGAGAGAAAAGTTAAAATTGAAAATCTTTTTCTCCAGCCTGCTATCCCAGTCCACTTTTATCCTCTTTGCATGCTACGATTTGGACTCGCTTTGTGGTAGAAGTTTGCTCCTGTAGGGTTAATGCAGTACCTGGTATAAGCCATCATTTCTAATGGTACAGCATGAACCTTTAGGTTGTATGATTAAGTTTAAAGCAAGAAAAAAGCACATGTTTTATCTTCTCACAGCAGACAAGAACCTGCCATACATAGAAAATATTGCAACATTTTTCTGAATGAAACAACAAAGATTTGTCCTGAAAGTCTTTCTGTTTGCAGCAGCTGGTTACTGTCAAAGAGAACATTTCATTGTCCCTGTTTTGAGCCACGCTCAGTTCGAGATCCTCAGGTAAACTCGTTAAGTTCAGTGTTCACAGAAATTGAGTGCAAAACATGAACATTTGTGGAAACAGTTGGTAAATTGCACTTTTAAACTCAAGTGTGAAAGTGTGAGACTGTTTCTATCTCAGGGTTACAAAGGCATTATAATTTGCATTGCTGCAGGAGAACAAGGATGTCAGAGGGTCTAGGCGGTGTACAAGTAGATGGCATCAGATGGTGAAAGGCAGACATTGAGGAACATCCATCCATCAATCCATTTTCTGTCTGGGTTACGGGGGAGCTGGTGCCTATCTCCAGCAGTCACTGTGCGAAAAGTGAGGTACACCATGGTTCATCACAAGGTCACATCTCTCTCTTTGACAACACTATTCAGACCAGGACTTAAACACCTTCTGGCCTCCTCAAGTGTGATTTCTGAATGGACTGAAGTGGTGAGGGGGGTGAAAGCCAACCCACTCCTCCTGCTCTTTTGGGCAAGGTAGTACAAGATCTGAAAACAGTCGACATTTGAAAAAGTAGGCCGGCTTTGAGGTTGAATAATGTGACAAAGTGATGAGGTACACTTTTGGCAACCACCCGACTGCAAAATTTAAATGCCAAAACAACAAAGTACAGATTCATTCCGACTGGAGAACTCTCAAGTGTTTGTTTTTTTTCTAACAAGTATTCAAAACTATGGCAAACTGGGGCGACAGCAACCCTTTCTTCAAAAAAACAAAAGTGGCTTCCAGCTGCATTTTGAAGCATCCAGAAGACAAACTGCAGCAGTTGTGCAATTATTTGAAATATTTTGTTGTACGCTGCACTAAGCTCATCCACCATGTAAGAAATGTTGTCCAGGAGATGTCCGTCAGAGAAATAAAGTGTCAAGCAGACGATTTTTGTTTCATGTCTCTTCTGGTTTTGTTCTGCTTGGTTCATTTCTGGATGCTCCCACCTGTGCGGGAGGTGGGTGGATCCATTGGTGTTTTATGAACGGCCAAGATGGACTGGTCTGTACATTTATTTTGCAGAACTGTTTTTTGAAAGAGCCTGTAGAGACAAACAACCATTCTTACACCAAGGGAGAATTTAGAGCAGGGTTAGGCAATCCTGGTCCTTGAGTGCTACTATCTTGCATGTTTTACTTGTTTCCCTGCTCCAACACACCTGGTATAGTGGTTAAATTACTTCTTCATGTTCTGCAGAAGCCTGTTAATCACCCATTGATTCAAATCAGGTGTTTTGGAGCAGGGAAACAAGTAAAATATGCAGGATAGTGACACTTAAGGACCAGGGTTGCCTACGCCTGATTTAGAGGAACCAATTAATCCAACATGCATGTTTTTGGTCTATGGGAGGAAACTGGATTATCCGGAATCCAGGAACATATTTTAGAACATTTGTCAAGTTCACACAGACCTGTGCACTTAATTGATTCAGTGGGCAAACATGGTGACATGTGAACACTAGAAAACAATTAAATAAAACAAAAAATCCATAGGCGCATCTTTCCTTAACAGACAAACAAAACTAAAAGGCAGGATGTGATGTCTAAAGCTGCAGTGAATCCAATTATTAGGTGTTTATGAATGAAACCACAGCACATCATTTTAAGAACTGAATGGCAGAAGGCCTTCTGAAACCTTAAAAGCACTTTAGGGAGACAAAGAGTATAGAGAAAGGCTCCCGAAGGTAACACTGGTGGATCTTTTCTCATGAATCCAAGAACTTTAGCAGAGTGAAGAGACCCTGTAGTGTCCCTGGATGCACCAACAAGAAGACTATTTATATGTGCCCTTGCTGAAATTGCACTGCCATCAAAAACAAGCTCATCTAAACACAAAATGTTCATTTGTATTGATTTTGTATCTGAAGCCAATTTTTCAGAATGATGATTTTCATATAGTGTGCACCCCACAGGGTAGGAAACTAAACAGGTTCTTGCATGTTTTGTTGATTGGGGGTAAATCGGCAACAAAGTTCAGGTCATGTAGTGGTTACTATGGCAGCGCTAGAACCACTGATAGAGGACTCGTTTAAGCAGTTTGAGCCTCAAAACAATTCGTAAGTCTGGGTCATCTGAGTTTTCTTCGGAACTCTTTTTTTTTTCCATAGTTCAACACGGTCAGTAATACGTAAAAAGTTTTAACATCCACTTACTTCTGACGGTGGAGCACGACCGCGATCACTGGGCTGAATCCGAATATCTAAGCTGGTCCTGTTATTCCTCTGGTTTGAAATGTTCACGACAGAGCTGAGACAACTGTAGCAACAAAACCCCCATCAGCCATGGAGACTTACAAATTGTTTTGAGGCTCAAACTGCTTAAACGAGTCCTTTATCAGTGGTTCTAGCGCTGCCATAGTAACCACTACATGACCTGAACTGCCACATAAAGGCACTTCCGGGTCACCTAAACCCGACCAAATAAATATTAAAATCAAATTCTGTCCTGCTGCCCGTTTTTCGATTTTGTGGTTTCGATCTTAGCCTAAAAGTAAAATACGAAAAAACAGGCATTTATTTGTTTTTGGTGTCATATTAAAAAAATAAAAAATAAAATAACCAGTCCGTTTTTCATTATTTGGTTTTTGATAGTCAATTGAAAATGGAAAGAACGAATGATACACGGATTCAGCCCAGTGATCGCGGTCGTGGTCTACCGTCAGAAGTAAGTGGATGTTAAAACTTGCACGTTTTACTGACTGTGTTGAACTATGGAAAAAAAAAAGTTCAGAAGAAAACTCAGATGACCCAGCTTTCTACCAGCACCTAAACGCAACATCTACGCACAAATCTAGGCGCTCCCCGGAAGCGTGAAATGAGTCTCAAAAATAGTTGTGCACTCGTAACTGGATCTGTACGTAACTGCAGTTTTGTGTGTGTGTATCTGGCGACTTGTGTGTACTTTTTCAACATTTGGAGGCGTAGGAAAAGGTTTATTTTCTTTTTAAGGCTTACAATCATTTTTCACAGATACAACTATCCAAACTTACACACAAAGATGCTTACACAAATTACAAATACATTTTTACACACGCACAAATATTTTTACACACGCACAAATCCTTTTACACACACACAAATATTTTTACACACACACACAAATCCTTTTACACACGCACAAATATTTTTACACACGCACAAATCCTTTTACACACACACAAATATTTTTTTACACACACACAAATCCTTTTACACACGCACAAATATTTTTACACGCGCACAAATACTTTTACACATGCACAGGTATTTTGGAACTATTTTCTCTCCATATTTTCCACTCTGACTGGCAATTAGCTCATCAGTCTGGTCAGAAACAAAATATTTCTCCAAAGAGCTATGTGCCACAAGTAAGATATTATTCATTTATAACCTTTCCATAGAACCCTACTTTAAGAGATCTATACAGTTTATTGTTCTAAAGTTTAGGAAAGTCATTGTTTTCTTGTTGAATGATACAGATTAAGCCTAGCTAATATTTTTTACAAAGTATTATTTTATAGCCTGTACAGATGACAACATAAAACTGTTCAATCAGTCAATCAATGTCTATTATTGCCCACCGCTGAAGGTGAAAGGGTGATAATGTTTTTGTCCTGTGTGTGCATGTATGCCCCCTGTGTTCATTTTTCTGTTTTGTTAGCAATATATCTCATGAACCATTGGATAGATTTTAATAGAGCTCTCAGAAAGAGATCTTTGAATATCCATTTACAACTGATTAACTTTTGGAGTCACCTGATTCAATATGGTCGCCACAGCAAAACACCCTTACCAAGCACAAAAATAACCATAACTTGGTCAGATTTGAAGATACTGAGTGTGGTAGTAGCTGCGCACCATCCCCAACTCATATTCTCAGAGCTACATATTGCACGACATCTTGGCTTGAAAACCTTGGCATTAACTGTTATGAATCAACCCTGTCTGTCTGTTAATACAAATATCTCATGAACTACTTGACTGGTTTTAATAAAACCCTCAGAAAGTGGTCATTGAATGTACCTTTACAATTGAATAACTTTTAGAGTTTACTCAATTAAAAATAGCTGCCACAGGTAATTGACTCTAGCCAACACAATAATGGCTGTAACTTGCCGTAGTTACATTTACAGAGCTAAAGTTTAATCTGAACATATCTTGCAAGAACTTGCAATACTGCATAAAATACGAGATGAAAATTATTTTCAAGGTTGGAACAAAATGGCTCTAACTCCATCTCTTCTCATAAGATAATTTTAGTGATTTGAAATGTTTTGAGGGACTGAAGATTCATGATTAAACCAGCCTTTTTTCTTAACTTTACATTAGTTCTCTCACAGTAGTTGAGGTGTTGTGATGCAGCCAATCACTAGGCTTGGGCAGAGCTTGTTTTCCTCATAGATCCTACAGTAGATCGTACTTAGCAGTTCCAGTGAGAAGTGTCAAGGCATGTTTCTGATCAAAGACTGCTACAACTATATTTAAATCATCAGATTATACATGTCACAGCCAGTTTAAACAGCTTCAAATCAACATCGGAGGTACTGAAGCCAACAGGCACAACACAGCCTGTTAAGTGCCAACGTTTCTACATTTATTATTCAAAAATGAAGTTGATTTGACAGCGTGTGGCAGGACATAAATTCAACACTGCAAATTCTGTTCTGCGTAATTACTCAGAGATTTGATGTACTCTTGATATATGTATTAATTTTTAACCAATTAAATGCCATTCTGCTGGCTTTTGCCTTCACTTTTTACATTTTTCATTCTGTTTTTATTACATGAGTTGTCTTGTAGACCAGTAAGATCATGGGATAAAGACATTCAGTGAGTTTCAAACACATATCCCACCAACTATAATTCTCAGCGCAGACAGGCAAAAGTGTGCTGACCCTGTGTGTGTATACAAGTGTGTGTGCATGAAGGCTTTAAAACGACAGGTTAACCTTTCTGTCTTCTGGGACTTTTCTTTTCCATTCCCCTTGTGCCAAAGAAAATAGAAACCCTTTGTGTTCATGGGCCTGTGGAAAAAAAAAGAAACATTGGAGGATTCTTCCATCCCCAAGCGTCCTGCTTTTGAGTCTTTTTTTTCTGTTTGCTCCTGTGGTCTCTCCATCCTCTCTAGTTCCATTAATCTTAGTCAGCCTTGCTTCATAGCAACCACAGCTTTATTATTCAATAGAAGACGAGATGCAACACATTTTTAGTCTCCCTTGGCTGGATTAAATGCTATCGAAAGGATTCATGGATGAAGTTATTGTTTACATAATCTGAACACTTTTTTTAAACACACAATGATGAAAAAAATCCTGTTTGAAATGAACTAGGCAACATAAAGAAAAATGACCCAATTTGTCAAAAAACAAAAAAAAACAAAAACAAAACTGCATAGCCATGCTATGTTGACTGCAGCTGGAAGATTGTGATGCTAAGCTGCAGCTCCTTCTTGGCCGATGAGTCCATCCTGGCATGGGTTCTAGTGATTCTGACAGTGCCAAAGTCAGAATGAAGCTATGAGACTACAACTCAGTAATTTTTTTTTTTTTTTCCTTTTTTTGCACAGCAAGGATTTTTTTTTTCCCCCAAATTATCAAAGTCAACCCAGTATATCTCAAATTAGAGTGCTATCAAACTCAGTGTCTCACTCCTCCTCTGAAAGAGGTTGAGTGGGCTACTTAAGAATTAAACAAAATAATCAAAAAATCAAAAAATTAACAATTAGCAAATTTAACATTTAGAGTTAGGATTTAGAATTTTAGCCTGTACAATTACAACAATGTGTTCTGTTACTAAAACAGAAAAACTTTGGGCAATTTCTTTACTTCATTATTACCCTTCACTGATAAAGGGTGATTTGTCTCTTGTCTCTTTGTTAACAAAATAGCTCATGAACTTACTGAACAGATTTTAATGAAAGTCTCAGAAAATAATCACTGGATGTACATTTACGAGTGATTAACTTTTGGAGACCACCCAAATAAAGATTGCATTTTTTCTGTTTGCTAAGCAACCTTAGTATACAAAAAATAGCTCAGTCAATTTTATAGATAAAAAAACTAAAGTTTGGTGTGTTAGTATCTGAGACTAATTCAAAGGACATACCCCAAGTGCTACATGTACGACATCTTTGCTTTGAACTTTGGCATTGACCTTTTGCATCAATCTGTTTGCCTGTCAGCAAAATATCTCATGAGCTACTGGAAAGATTTTAATGAAACCTCCAGAAAGTAACTATTGGTTGTCTGTCTACAATTAATAAACCTTTGGAGGCAATCCAATTCAAGATGGCCACCACTGAAAATTTACCTTAACCAACACAAATTCTAGAAAAAAAAAAAAAAAAAAAGTAAGGTAAGTGGTTACCAAGGTTGAGGTCAACACCCCACTGTGGGTTGTAAATCACCAAGATAAGGAGCCTTGAGAAAATCAAATTAATTTAAAAATGATTTCCATTAGCATATTAGCCTTAGCTGTTTACAGAAAGATTAAAAACTCTGGTCATAAATCAATAAAATTGATATAATGATTAAAGAGGCTCTTTGTCAAACGCTTATCATCAATACAGTAGTCTCAGTCACAAGTGTATGCAACTTTTATTTTGTATGTCAGAAGGCTGAAAGGTTTGGAAACCTCTGATGTAAAGCTTTTAAAAGTAAGAGATTACCTGTAGATGTAGCTATAGTGAACCTCTTTATGTGAACTTTTGATGCCACTTCATCAGCTAACCTTTAGAGAAGCAAAACACAGCTCCTTGCATGCACCATTGTGTGTGTGTGTGTGTGTGTGTGTGTGTGAGAGAGAGAGAGAGAGAGAGAGAGAAAGAGTGCCCACTCACACACACACACACACACAAACACACATACTTTCCGAAAAACAGAAGAAATCTTGCTGCTGAGATAGCTGGAACAACTGTAGTATTTGGTCACTTTCAAATCCTGTGCCAGTGGATGTAATTAAGATCTGAAGTGACAAAAAAAGAGAAATAAGGACAAGAAAAAACTCAGTGGAACTACTTGTCTATGTTTCTCGGACTTGTCTCAAAAATTCTGCTCCCCCCGTCTTTATTGTTTACCCCTCTGGCAAACAGTAGCACACCATACGGTGCAGGACTGCCTGGATCTTAAAGGCCTTCACCCCCCAGGCCATTGAACTCAGACAGTCAGAGATCAGACTTTGACATGGACTTAAAAAAAACAGGTGTGCATTCATACAACACATGCAAATTGTGAAAAAGGTCCATGCATGGTTGGTAACTAAGCTCAGCTAAATTTTTCTACACGAATTACAGTTTTATGAAAACAGTTTGTGATTTGTGAAATTTGCAATTTACGTAAAATTTTGAAATGGGTAGATTGACTTTAAGTCATGTCTAGTTCAAAGACACTTCAGACTATTCAAACTTGGGCTGGACTGTCCATCCATTTTCTCACAGGGAGCTGGTGCCTATCTCCAGCCATCACTGTGTGAGAGGTGGGTAAGACATTACGTGATCACCCTCGCAAGTCCATCACAGGAACACGGAGAGACAAACGAGACAGACAACCATTCCCTCTCATCCACACCTAGGGACAATTTAGAGTTACCAATTAACCTAACATGCATGTTTGTCTGTGGGAGGAAACTGAAGTACCTGGAACAAACCTACATACACACAGGTAGAACATCCAAACTCCACCCAGAAGGGCCCCAGGCCAGGAAGCAATCCTGCAACCTTCTTGCTGGAAAACAACAGCTCTAACCACTTCACCACTGTGCCCCAGACTGAGTTACCTTTACAGTGGTTTAGTCCATTGTACAGCTGTCATATTGACTCAAAGGCCAAGGGAGGGTTTAACAGCTGTACAATGGACTAAACCACTGTTAGACTGATGGACGGAGGGCTCCATGTGAGTTAATATTGTATACCTCTTAATAGAGGTTTCCTCCGACACCAACACGGTTATTTTAGTTTGGTAATGGATCTTTGTTGTGCCTTGCTGACAGTGTATGAGAAAACAGGCTATTAATCATAATTGCATTTTTTTTGTCAGTGACTTTATTTTATTACTAATATAATAATAAAACGAAAATTAATCTATCTTTTGAAATCTTCTCATCCAATCTTGACCACGCTTGTATTTTAAGTGAATATTTAGTATTCAAAAATGAAAATAAGTAACCAATGTTATTTTTTTTGTTTGTTTTGTTTTGTTTTTCAATATTGGTTCCTGAAAAGAAAATCCAATTACTAAAACATGCACAGGCCATAAAGCCTCACAAAGAGACAATGGGTACACAATTTTTAGTTTAGCAAGTTAGCATCCTAAAATTTGCCACTTAGCATTGCCTGGATCATTGTCTTCATTATTCATGAAGCAGCTCTTTTTTTCCCCCCAACTCACAAGAACGTCAGCAGAAAAGTGTGTGTGTTTGATGACATAAAACATGAACAAAGGCTTGCTGGTAAGAGGAAGAGGCTTGACAAAGAGAATCCAAAAGTACTAGCCTGTTTATGTAAACAATAATTTTGGCTAAATTGCTGATAGATTGGATTTACAAGCACACACCAATATGTGGCAGTGCTTATCATAACACATCGTATCTCGCTCATATGTACCTTTTTTCCTCTTTACACACTCACACAACTACACACACACAATGAAGCACAGTGCAACTTCTGTGCTGCCAGCAAACACTGTTTCAGGGGAAAAGAACCTATTTAAATGCTAAGTAAGCGATCTCTCCCTTTTGGGGCAAAGTCATTATACAGCCAATCTCATAAGCAAAGCCTCACAACTGGATTTGCACATGTAGAACTTAATTACAAGCGACCAGGCTTCTTTCTGTGTGTCGTATTCATAGGGGTATATCTACTGAACGAGGTGCAAGCTATTACTTCCCATCTTTGTGTGTATGCGTGTGTAAGCCATAATGTATGTCTCATGCGAAAGTGTACGATAAACACATTTTTGTCATGAGAGTGTGTGTGTATGTGCAATAAATTTCATCTGCATATTATTTTGTAGGGGTCCCAGTAAGAGATTTCAATGTCAATAGAGCAGGTTTCAAAGAGATGCAGAAAAAGTTTCCGAAAAATTTAGAACATTTCTGAAGAAATTCTAAAGGGTGCCAGTGCAGCTACTGCCTTAAATTCCAACATACAACTTTCTTCTCCAAAACCCGATAGGAAGTTGGAACTCACTTTTGTGAGAGTCTAAGCTGACAAAAATGCTACATTTTGATGTATAAACTATAAAAGAAGAGGAAAGAGAGCCAAGATCAAAAGAAACGTTAAAGGTGCTGCTCATTAGGGTCACCATGGCAATCACACAACTGTCTCTCTCACTCACTGACAGCACTTTTAGCAAAGCAGGCAGACAGAAATGTGGAGTAGAAGTTAAATCTAGAACAAAAATCACTTGAAACTCATGTCCGATTAAAAAAAAAAACTCTTGAACTGTAAGAGGCAGAAGCATCTGGTCCACACAGATGTCAAGTTTTAAATGTGTAGATATGACAAGCTGAAGAGACCTTTCACTTCCAGTTTTGAAGTCAATAGAGGCTTGGGTGTACACTCTGCACTCCAGGAGTATTTAGTGAAAAAAAAAAAACAACTGAAAGAAGAAAAAATGCATTCATGTTTATGTATAAATTGTATAAGAAGTTTAATGTTTGTGGTAGTAAAAGGGTTTGTTTGCAAAGGTTTTGGAAGGTTTAGACTGGTTTGAAAAAGTTTAGGAGTATGACATCATTACACTGTGGTGTAACCTTCAAAACTTCAATTGATAAAAAAACTATTAAAGATATCAAAATGCCAGTTCAGTCATGTACATTCCAACTTTCTGCGATCCATTTAAACTTGGAATGATGTTTCTACAGTGAACTATGCCTGAGCTCTAGATGTCCAAATAGGGCTGTTTTTTTCAGTCTCACCAAAGTCTCATTATTGTCTGTAGGGACATTAAGAGAAGATGCAAATAAACAATTATGATGAAAACAGAATAGCAGGTGAATAGTAAGTAGAGTACTTCTTTTTTCCCTGGCCCTCTTAATTAACCGTCTGTAATATGTGAAAGAGTCCAACACTTACCTGTGGCAACTATAGAAAGAACAGAAAACTCATCAGAAGTTTTGCAAGGTTTATGGAATATGTATGACTAATTTCACAGTATGTTTATTGTATTGATGTAAGGGTACAGAATTATTTCTTGACAGTTAATTGTGAGTGAAGCTGAAGGACAACATCATGCTGTTCTTTATTATGTGTATATGTTTCCTATTGGGGATATAACCAGTACAGTCCTCTTCACTGTGGTATTTTATTTTTGAAATGAAACATAATGTCAACTTGTGTCCTGAAGCTCATCTAGTTTACTCACGCTCAGGGATTTGGCCTTGTGAAAAGCAACAGTTGTTCTATTTTCTTCTGTCTCTGTTTATTTCACCAAAGTCTGCAGTGTAAAATGAGTTGGCTCTGTTCCTCCCAAAGAAGAGGGAGCTTTAGAAATGGATTACCTAATAGGTTTTACACTGCTGCACAGTTCTTACTCTTGTCATGAAGTGAAAATTGTACCATTTGACATTTTTGAAGCTAAGACCAGTCAGAAGACTCATGGCTTTTGTTCAATGTGATGATAACTTGGGTGGAAGAACCAGTCACAGCTCTGATTTCTTATGGCCTATAAAAAAGCTGCAGGAAGTTGTTGAAATATAAAAGTTGATCTAGAAAATACAGTATTTACTGCAGTCATGCATTAGTTTTACCAGCAGGCTTTGTTACTAGAAGTCAGAGAAATGAATTTTGCTAAAAAAAAAGTTGAACACCTTTGCATTAGTGTATGGTTGAGCTCTTGTTGAAATAAAGTTATCAAATATTTATAGGTCTACCATTCCTTGAAGGAATGCATGGATGCATATCACCCGCTGCCTTTAATGCCAGAATTTTAGGCTAAGATCTTCCAGTGTTGAGAAATGACAGAGTTGAAGCCATTTTAGTAAAACATTGAAAATTATGTTATGTGCAATATCATGCAATATTGTGATATGCCACACTAAAAGTTTGTGTTATGAATGACTCTCAGCTTCTACCACACCAAATCTTTGGACAATAGTTGTAAAATCGATTCATTTAGATTTATTTCTATTTTAAAGTAGGTGAAAGTAGGCTATATAAAGTGTGGCTTTCAGGGTTATCTTGAATTAGACTGAGACTTGAAGATGTAAATCCAATGATTAATTTCAGAAAGTTTCACTGAAAGCTGTCCAGTGGCACAGGAGATCTTTTGCTATCAAGCAAACAAGGTTGAACTCAAAAGTTAATGCCAAAGTTTTAAGCAAAGAACTTGTGCAATGAATAGCACTTGGATCGTGTGTTGGTGATGACTTTCAGCTACAACCACACCAAATTTGAGCACAATAAGATTAGCTAACTTATAGCCATTTTTGTGTTTTTCTTAGACCCATTGGCTGTGGTGGCCAACTTGAATTTTAGGTTGGCTCTAAAAGTTGATCAGTTGTAAAGGTACATAATTTTATTAAAACCCATCCAATGGTTCATGAGATATTTTGCTAACAGACAGAGTTGACTTCAAAAAGTTAATGGCAAAAATGTTAAACTAAGATTGTGTATATTGTTAGCACTCAGAACATGTGTTGGTGATCTGTCTCAACTATGATCACACCAAATTTTAGCTCAGTATCTGTAGAGTTGATTGAGTTATAGACATTTTTGTGGTTTTACAATCAGTTGCCTGTGGCAGCCATCTTGAATCAAGTTAACTCTAAAAGCTAATCAGTTGTAGATGTCCATCTACTGATTACTTTCTGCAAGTTTCATTAAAATCTGTCCAGTGGTTCATCAGATATTTTGGTAACAGACAGACATACATACACATTCAGACATGGGCTAAAACATCATCTGCCTTCCACTTTCAGTAGCAGGCGATAGTAATCAGATAGCCTGCAGCTCTTTTGCTACAGCTGAAATAAAATAACATTTTCCTTACAAAAGGTTAAATATCCTCTGTGGCTACACACACATATGACTGGCATTTATTGTAGTAAAGCTATCAGTATCAGGGGAGTGCACCTCCAACTAGATTGTTACATATTTTCGTAATCTTTAAGCCATAAATAATCAAACACACTGCTGAATTCTGGAGAACAAAATTTGTGAAGCAGTGTTTTTAAGAGGAATGTTCTTCCAGATTGTCACAGTCAGACACTTGACCAGCCCCCTTTTTGCATCACATTTCAGCAGACAAGGACCCCCTCTGGCATCAGACTACAATGGCAAGATGTCCTTGTGATGTGGTGTCAACATAAGTCCCTCGGTGGTTGAGATGGCCCACAGAGATTAGCATTGTTAACTTCCAGAAACTGAACTAAGGAAGTCACAAGTGGGGGCAGATCTATCTCTTGAAAATATGAGGACATCCTTTCCATACAATGAGAATTCTCATTTTAACCACTTAATAGACACCCATAAACCCTCAAAGAGAATAAAGTTAGAACAAGATGAAGGGTCTTAAATTTCATTGTTTATGAACTTGTGAATATCTCGTGCTCCTAAATAGCACAATATTGCTAAAAGGATTTTACTCTGTTACGTTTGCAGTACAATTTAACATTTTGAAAAACAACTTTTGCGCTCTACATCTCATCTTCACAGCTGAATGCTGTCTGACTAGTGTCCTAGTAACTGAATAGAACCGAATCAGTTCAAAGGTGAGAAAGGGCAGGCAAAGTTAGAAAACATTTAAAATATTTTTTTTAGTTTGTAGTTAAAAAAGTAAGATTAGACTTGGTAAAGACTACAGACTAGGTATGTCTCGAGCTGACTCCAGGTATTAGACTGAGGTCCTGATAAAGGCACTGGTATCAGAGTAACTGACCACACTTAGCTCCTGGAAGTATTTTAAAATACAAAATGAGAGAAGTTCAGCAGCTGTATGCAACATTTGAGGTTTGGGTATTTCTTGTGGTCTTAATGATAGAACTACATTCAGTACACCAATTTGATTAGACATTTAAAATACAAACACTCGGCAGAGTACACTAAGTTCACCTAGCTAACTCTTAAAAAAAGAATTACAGAACAGTGGATGACCATCCCATCAATGTGGTGGAGAATATATGTATTTCTATATTTATTTATTCTGTCATTTGGAGCTGTTGGAGCCACAATACATCCTACCACTCCAATCACAACATGACCAACAAAGCGCAATCCGACCTGTATAATAGTTTGCCATCACCGGCATTATCTTTTTCCTTTTTGATCCATTACTCCATCTTCTATCGCTTATCCGGGGTCAGGTCGCAGAGGCAACAAATCCAGGAGAGAAACTTGGACGTTCCTTTCTCCAGCAACACTTCCCAGCTCCACCTGGTGGATCACAGTGCATTCCCAGGCCAGAGAGGATACATAAACCCTCCAGCAGGTTCCGGGTCTACCCCAAGGTTTCCTTTCAATGAAATATGCCTGGAAAACCTCCAAAGGGAGGAGTCCAGGAGGCATTCTAATTACATGCCTTAACCACCTCAACTGACTCCTTTCGATGTGAGGGAGCAGTGACTCTACGCCAAGCTCCTTACCTTATCTCCAAGGCTGAGCCCAACCACCCTACAGAGGAAGCTCATTTCAGCTTCTTGTATCCGGGATCTCGTTCTTTTGGTCATGATCCATACCTTACAACCATAGGTGGGGATTGGAACATCGATGGACCAGTAAATAAGGAGTTTTGCCATTTGACTCAACTCTTTCTTTCCCATGACCAACCAAAGCAACATCCTCATTTCTGAGGATGAGGCCCCAATTCGTCGATCCATCTCCTGCTCCATTCTACTACCACTCATGAACAAGACTTTTAGATTCTTGAACTCCTCCACCTAAGGCAAAGTCACATTCATGACCCAGAGGGAGCATTCCACTCTGTTCATAATTAAAAATAAACCATTTTAGGAACAACATGAACACAGAGCTACTGTCAAGCACATGATGACATTGATTTTAATAACTTTATTGTACTTATAGCAGTACTCAAAGTAAATTTTTGTCCTTAGCGTACCATAACTTTTTATAGCATACCACCACTTTTCATAAACCTGTAGGTACACAGGTTTCACTTTTACCAACTGCAAACTGAATCTTATAAATAACAATACCCACAGGATGTCAGTTGAAAACAGGAAGTCATGACACTACACTTCTTCTGATTTGGTCAAAAATAGAGTGACACATGACTTATGGAGACCAATGAGTGGTTAAAAGTTAAACACAATTAGCCAGTCAAAAGGCACAACTGGGTAAACGGTGGGAATTTGATCGACAGTACTGATCGAGGGCTAATAGACAGTTGAAACCAGATATTTAAATACACTGTATAAAAAGACACGTCACTGTAGTTCACTGGAGTTCTTGTGTGAGTTAAAAATGCTACGCTACAGTTAATTTTTACTGTCAGCTGAATACATTAAAAATAAGTTACCCCTTGTCTACCTATTCTAGTTTCTGTGAAAAAGTCTATTATTGCTGTGTTAAACATCTGACAGGTTCATACCAGCAGAAACTAAAGTTATTACAGTAAAACAACTGACTGAAGCCTCTTAATCTGGTTCAAAAATGATCTATGAAGATTGGTTTAAGTTTCATCTTGCAACATAATCATATTATGCTGCTTAAGCAACAGTTTTTTCTCTCAATATTATATTAAGTGTCTGTTCTGGTTTTGACAGGCACTATGGGTGATGGATCTTTGATCAGTGAATACAGTCGAGAGTCATAATAAATTCACCTCAGAGATCTAAATTATAGTATGTCACATTCTGAGCAAAAGAGGATATTAGATAGCAGAAATGTCACTTATGATAACCCACCTCCTCTTTTATGATACTTGACATTCTTCCTGCAATGATGAATTTTTTTTATATTGTCCAAACTTAATGAATCAGACACGCAAGTCAATTTTTTTGCGTCAGTCTTCTCACGTAGATGGCATTTATTAATCGTAGCACAAATTGAAATATTCAATCAGACTTGCTGTAGTTACAGATAGTTACAGTAATCACAATGCTGACCCTCACACAGTCTGCCCTTGAGCAAATTTTGTTTCCTACACCTGGAGCCTGGCAGAGTATAAAATATAACAAAGCTGGTTACAGAGACAGAGAAACTATTACAGAACAAATGCTAACTATTAGTAAGAGAATAGGAAAAAGTAAAAGAAGAAGCAGTACTGTGAAGGTGCCTGTTTGAACCAGAATCAAACAGACCTCCATCAGCAAACTGAATAAAACGCTCAGAAGTGCCTTTTTTTTGACCCTCTACAGTTAATGACCCTTGAAGTGTTTCTGGAGTTAATGCCCTCTCAAACTGTTTGGATAAAATAAGTTTTTAATGAGGATCTGAGCACTTGCTGTGAACACATCATTTCTTTTCAAGTCCTGATTAGGCAGCACATCCTGTGAGACACAGCCAGTGAAACAAAACTGCAGGTAAATTATCACAATGCTTTATTGGAGCTCAGATGAAAAGAATCAACCATGACTTCATTTCAAAGCATAATTTTACATTCTTATATTACACTCACATTTTCATCATCATACTGTTTATTTCCAAAGAGGGAGTGAACAGCTACTCGTGTGTGTGTGTGTGTGTGTGTGTGTGTGTGCAGGTGATAAATCATGTCACCATTTAGACTCTTTCTGTCCAACATCTTGCCTCTGATTTCATTGCTCTTTCCTCTTTTTGCTCTCTTTTCTGACCCTTATATTTTCTTTTTCCTCTTTACGCCATGCCATTCCTCTCTCCTTAGCCTCAGTTCAAGTTTTTAGGCAACTTTTTGTTCTCATTATTGCCAGTGTGTGACCTTTGCTGACATGTAATTGGAAGGTCCACCAAATGGAGCTGGAAGTGAGAACACACGCACACCAATCTACAGCCGTACACACATGGCTGTAGAGTGCTCACCATTTGTCTTTTTCTGCTTCTACATCTAAGGGTGTGTGTTGGTGTCAAATGTCCGTATACAGCCATTCATTCATTTTCTTTTTCATATATACTTAACAGGGAGCTGATGCCTATCTTCGGCGGTCATTGGGCATTAGGGTGGGGTACAACCTGGACAGGTCACCAGTTTGTTACAGGGCCAAGTGGGTGGAGATCGTAACCAGAGAAAACCCACACAGCAGGATGTTGAACCTGAAACCTTTTTGCTGTGAGGTGACAGCTCTAACCACTCTCTAGATGGTAAATAGATGACTTTTGAACTAGTTTAGATTCTTCATATCTTTGCAGGCAGATTTAACTGGCTTGTTGTCTTTTACTTTTTTACACTTGTGAAATCACTGAAACAACGATTCCAACAGTTACGGTGAGAAATAAGAAATGTAAATCAACCAAAGATTGCTAACTTTCATTCATCTATTTTCTGCACTGATCTAAAGGTACTATCACCAGACTAAGATTGCTGGTGATTAGCTGGCAAATGGCATTTGCAAGGGAGTCTCCAAAATGTATTAAAATGTTTGCAGCTGTTCTCAGTTTTATCACTTGAGTCACAAAGGTGCACAATCTAGTTGCTTGAGTTTTGATCATGTCCAAAAAATATGTGCAGCAGATTTCTGTCAAAATAGTTGCACAGTCATTGCATGCATCTCAAACCTGTCTTAAACCCTTTTGGATTTTGTCACAGGGGCTCTCCAACCTGTCTCAGCTGTACTTTGAAACATTCACTCAGTGAGTTACTGTAAGTTACTGGACTAGTATGCTATAACTTTTGATAGTGGTACATCAATCAATGGGATTTTTGGAGAAAAAAGTAAGAAAACCCACCCCATTTAAAGCATAATAGCTCATGTATACTTCACATGATACTTCACATGTAGAAACATGATTCAATGTTTAAATGCATCACAGAGAGTTGGACTTTAAATGACTGAACTGCATTTTGATATCTTTAATGCTTTTTACACACACAGTTTCAGTTTTAAGATTTTTAAATATTGATGACACTAACTTTTAAAATGTGTAAAGTATCCAAAGTTTTTGCAAACAATTTTATTTTCTACATTTTAAATATCAAAAACTAGGCCATTTTGTCTTTTTTGCTGAGTGTCACTGCTGTAGGACTTTTCTCTTATATCCCCCAGTGCAAAGAGTACACACCCAAACTTTCAAAGAAATTCAATTATATCTGAGCTCAGAATTATTTATTCAAAACTAGAAGTGAAATGTTTTTTAAACTTGTCATATTTCCTACATGCACTGTGGACATAACAAATGACACGTGTGACCACCAGATGTGTCTTCCACTTACAATTCAGGAATTTTTCCAATACCACACAGAGTAAGCCTCAAACTACTTGTTTAAGGCTTACTTTTTGAGTGTTTGTGTGTGTCTGCCTGTCTTTTAAAGTTTTAACATTTCTTCTGGTCTTGGTTTTCTTTATATCTTACACAGTTCTTACATCAAATAATCAACATTTTGTCAGTTTAGACTATTATAAGAGTAAGTCCCAAATTACTATTGGGCTTTATGATGTTTGTTCAAATTTTGGGCAGTAGCTGAGTTTAGCTACTTTCTGCCCAATTAATGTGTCATAACAATATTTGCTAACTTGGGGTTAAATGTTAAATTTCATTACAAGATAATTTACAAAACAAGATTCATTACAAAAATAAAGACGTGAACAGTTAGGAAAAACTTCTGCTTCAATAGGAGCCCCCCGTCATTTTAGGAACCTAGTAGATCCCTTTTTATTCTTACCCAGAAAATGTTTCAGGACAATTTATTCAAGTTTAAATGCAGACTTCCTTAGGTAACAACTTAAAATCACAGGAAAGAGGGGTTACATGACTTTCTCCTTGTCTTAAGCACTGAGATTCTTACACTTCGTAACAGTCTAAAGAAATATGCAAAATCAATTATATAAATTGTTAAAAAGTAGTAATTGTGATGAATGTGATAGTTATTTGTACTAAACTGTGTCCGATTTTTTGGTAACAATGTTAACACTGTTACAATAGCATCTTTTTTGGCATTAAAAATAAATTAAAACAAGTTGAGTATTTTTTTTTTCTTTTGAGCTTCCAGCTCCTTGTTCTTGTCAACGCTTCCTCCTCTCACCCGTGTCAGAAGACAGTTTCTCTTTTCTTTGTTAATTAATGGCACAATAAGCTGTAAATTGGCTTCACAAACCTTAGTAAATAGCGCTGTGTAATTAGTGTAAACGGTCTAATTTCTTTCCTTTTTACATCAGCACAAGCCATTGCCTCAGTTATCGACGCACACAAGAGCCACAACACTCACAGAAGAAAAGGTTTTAGACTGCTCTCATTCATAGATGTTCATCAGTACCTTTTTGTATTTTTTTACTAATTCAACCAACATTTCTTAGATAGTTTCAGGTGTGATGGAGAGGAGAGAGAATGACAATCCAATCCTGGAACAGAACAGGACATTGGTTGTAAGTGCTAAAGAGGATGCTGCCGTCTCCGTCTGCTCGCTGTGTCAGGGAGAAAATTACTAACGTCTCTACTATGAGTCTTCATTTGCTAAACAGATGCTGCTCAATGCCAAATGGGTCATTACACCAACTAAAATGTGTGTAAGTGTGCCCATGTGTTTTTGCATGCTGTCTGTGTTGCAGTGTGCTGCTGCATGTGTCTTTTTGCAGACTGTGTGCGGGAATGTATTATGGATTAGTATGTTGTATTAATGAGGACATATGGCGTTTCCATATGGGCGTGTCATGGTTTGTGAAGTCTTAATACAGCGACCCAGGCACAAAGCCAAATATGGGCCTGAGCAGCAACAGCTAGGTCGCAATACAACCAAATAAAAAGAAAAGATATAACCAAAACACGAGTTATTATTCGTGAATGTTGAATTTGTCCTCTCGTTAAATCAGAATGTCAAAAAGTTTGTTTGTGATGTTAATGTAATTGGTTTGTAAAATCCTGACATTTATGATGAAGCAAACCATTAGCCAACTCAGCTGGCTGCATTTCCAGTGATGTAACATTAAGACTTACACAACAAACAAGTTTTTACAGTTTTATTTCGTCTTATTGCATATTGCCTAATGTCTGAGTTGAAATCACACAACAGTGAACAAGTTTTAAAAATGTACTGGTACAAATAAATGTAAAGATGGATGGGTAAAAAGAAAATAGACTTTACTGTGGAAGACCCCAATTTTCTGTATTTTGATTGAGCATATAGGTTTGTGATTTATTTTACAGCAGTCAGTTGAGCATTTTTAGGCAAAATCGGGTCCACTTTTTGTGTTTGAGTTGAACCAAGTTTCATTTTCTGTGTGTGAGTGGGAACTACAATTTCCTCTAAGTGTGTTTTCTTAATTCCCCATATAATCGGACACTGACAAGGTTTCAGGCAAAGTCTCTTTTTTCCATGACTTCAAGATAATCTGGATTAGACATGCCCAAACAGCATCAGAAGGTCATTTAATTTTGTCTGTGGTTACCATTTGGACACATTTTTTCTCTCTAGTCATTGTTTTATACATTTGTAGCCAAGGAATTAGTTTAATTTTGAAATTGGTCTACTTGCTTCTTTGGTATCAAAGAAGAATGCATTGTGGAATTGCGCCATATCCAGTTTTTGATCCTTGAAACCTTCCTTAAATCATATCTGTGTATCTGGTATTATCGTCTGCTTGCTTGTGATATTGCCGGCATATAATTTCTAATTTATACCCAAAGCGCCTTTCTGAAGTCCCTGCTTGAAATGACATGCCCAAAATGAATATTTCTGAGCAAACATGAACACTGTTTAAATCATCTTGGTAGCAAAATAAAGCTAACACTTGTAAAATTTGATCAAGTGTAAGCGTAAGCATCACAGTATATGCTATTGTTTCACAGAAAATGAAGACAGAACATAGAAAAAGGGAGGATTTTTTTCCTCAACTGAAGTGTTTCAGCATTTTAGAGAATATAATCCCTTTGAAAATATCCTGTAGAAGACCAGACTCTGAAATTTTTTTTTATAACAATTTTTACACTATCACAGTTTTAGTCTTATATATTTTTTTAAATTCTTACTACACAATGTTCAAAAAATGTGATGTTAGACTAACTTTTGAGTTGTCTAAATTTTCTAAATTATTGCAAACTCTTTTTACATCCACACATTTTGCACTTCTTTTACAGATTATATATCAAAACATAGACATTTTACTTTTCTTTTACTCAGTGTGTCTCTCGCTTCTATAAGATTTGTGTTTTGTTTTTCTTAAGCCCCCTCTGAGTGCAGAGTGCACACATCTAAACTATCTGAGCTCAGAATCTTCTGTTTAATACCTCAAATTAAAAGGCTTTTAAACTTGTCATATCTCCTACATAAAAGACTGGAGACATAACATCTGATGTGTGAAGACCAGATTCTTCTGCCAGAATCAGTTCAGGGTTTTTCAGAATACAACTTTTAGTTTTCACACAGTTTGTCTGAGGCTTACTTTTTAGTTTACTCTTCTGTCTGCCTGTTTTAATTACACACAGGCATGTGGTCACCATGGCAACCCTAATGAGCCACTGGCAGGAATTTACCATTTATTTTTATCTTGGTTATTTTTACAATTTTTTTACAGTGTATACATCAAAACATTGGCATTTTGTCAGATTAGATTATTACAAAGGTAAATCCAAAAATACTATTTGGCTTCAGAGAAGAAACAGGATACTGATCTTATCAAGTTCAGCTAAAGACCCAATCCAGAAGTCTTGCTTGTACTATCACATGCTCCAAGACTCTGGTTCGGCTTGGTGTGACCCACCTGTCCCACCATACCCGTTTTTCATTGTAACAGGCTGCTGTGTGTGTGTGTGTGTGTGTTTTAGCTTGTGCAGCTTCCTTCTCCCTTTCATTGTTCATTTTGACAAGTGCTGCACTATTGTGAAAGGTTGCGGTCACAGACGTTTTGTTTTATAGACTCTTTCAAGCCATTTTGTTAGGACAAGTTAATGCCAGAATATATTCACACATTGGTCATAACATAAACAAATCGGGATACCAACATCCTGGAGATACTGTTTGAACCTCTGCTTGAGACAGGCTACATTCACTAAAGTCCCTCTCCTGACCAGAAGGGGTCACCTCTGAGAAACAAGTATTTGCTATGCAGCAAGAATGGCAAGAGAAGTTTTCTTACAGAATCTACCTAAGGATTCAGCATTTTTTCATTATTGCCCAATATAAGGGCAACTTGTTCTCATGTTGCACCTAATCAGGCTAAAGTTGGCATAAAAATTACATATGTACAGTGTAATTTTTTATGCATTATGAAACAAAGGTAAACGCTATCAACTAAGAAAACTTGCATAGTTCTGTGGAACACACAAGTGAATGTTTAGGTGGATGTTGGTTACAATTTACACAGTACAAAAAAATTTTAAAAGGCACATTTAAAGTTCATGTAAGAATTATTGTAAAGAGAAAATCAAATAACCTCGTATTCAAACATTAGTTAATTGGCCACACCCTTCAACTTCTTTTTATGTTGCAACACGCAGCTATTTATTGCAAGTTGATATTCACTAAATGTGAAATGTAAAAGCAGACTTATTTATTTGGTTTGCATATATATTATTTAGTTTACTTCTGGGAAATTGCTCCATGCAACACTAGGGAGCTAAAACAGTCATCAGTGCAGAAGCTGTGGCTTAAACACACAAGTCTTATATCCTAAAAAGGCATCCATGTGCACTCTCATTAGTGCAAACACTTTCTAAACCACTAACTTGTCTGAACTTTATCAACGATCCTTTTACGTGGTTTGAAAGTAAGTGCCCTTGCAAAAGAAAAACTCTGATCTGTGATGTGTTTCTGTAAGATGAAGTGCAGTCTTGAGCAGGGCAAGAAAGAAAATTAAATACATGTACAGAAAACTCCGGAAACTTCTCATGTATCCAAAACAGGTTGCCGATTAATGAGACTCCTTCTCTTTATGCGTGGAAATCCTTTTATAACATCATCCCTTCATGGTGAGATCCAGTTAAAATTCATTTGACTGGTTTCCTTTACAATTTCCAAGGATTGTGACAAACTCATACCTGCAGGAGGAATACAGACATTTTAATGAGAAATTGAATGTTTCAGTTGGCTGTCCCTAACCCTCATTAACTTTTACTACGTGCTGCCCTCAAGCCAAGCCGATTTGGAACACACTCAAAAGAATGTCACATAATTCAAAAACTGTCTTTGATAGAAACTCAGATTCCCTTTTGTTAAGATTCCATAAGTTGAATCTTAATGGTAAGAATTAATACTGATCAATACAAAATAAATCTGCTTTTTCCCAGCAGGTATTTTTCAAGTTGTCCTTTAGGTTCTTTCACAATGGCTTTATTTAAAAAATAATAATAAAATATGTTCCTGTTACATGTTTCCTCAGTGTTTGAAGTGATTTTCTTTAAGTTCAAGAAATTGACCACTATGAAACAATCTGAGATTCTAGCTTTGTTGGTCGGATTTCACTGTTTTCCTGTCCCATTTTGGAAAACCGATGTCGAACCAGCTGCAGCCCTTCAGTAGTGAAGTGGCGAGAAGTGAAACAGGTTAGCAGAGTTAATTTACCTAAATTTGCCTCACTCTGAACCTCAGACCTTTGTAAAAACAAAGCAAACCAGAGCTGACAGAAATGTTAACGGTTCAGTGTAATTAAATTCAGAAGAAAATAGGTTCAGGGTAAAATAGTCAAACATAGCTGGAAATTGGTTACAGATTATTCTTCGTGCCTTCTGATGTCCATCTGGCCTCTGTCTAGTAGGGGGTGTAATGGTACATGTAATCATATTGAACTGTGATGGTGCAGATGATTTACACAAATGCAATAAAGTACACAATAAATACATTGTCACAGGTGATCATCAATCTCATCTAAAAGCAGGCATACAATATTTACTACATTTTGCTAGCAGTCCCGACAAACAGGAAGCAAAGGAAGATACTATTCAAAGCACTTTACATCAAACAAAGCATAAAGAGCAAGGAAAATCTTAAAGAGTTTCAAATCGTCTGCCTGTGTGGAAAAGTTTCCTGGTTATAATCCACAGTAGAGCAGAGACAAAAGAAGCATGTTTGACAAGTAGGTACATCACACAATGTGTTCTTTGAAATCTTTATGGCAGGTTATTTATGTGTTTATTCGATACCACTGATATAAACAGTTATTTTTCCATCCACACTATTAACTCTGAGAAGCTTTAAGTGTGTGTTTAACATTGTACTTATTTTTTATTTATTTATTGTATTTTTCACATTGGGACATATTATAAAGTTCTGTATTGATTTTTATTTCACATCAAGTCTAGGTCAAATTAAGTGAAGTAAACACTACTTGTTTTTTGTTTGTTCTATGTAAATTTCTTTAACCCAAGACAGATGTATCAGTTTAGAGTTTATCAAACTTGCTGCTTATCATTTAGATTAGATGAAAAAGGTAGTACATTTATTTTATAGTGAAGATACTAGTTGACAAATTCTACCTTGCTGTACTTGACCCAGTACCTTAGAGCCTCCTCGCCAGCAAGGATGGTTTGCTTTTCTATCTCTGTACTTGGGAGGGTTGCTTTTTTGTTTAAGATGGTAAAAAAATAGCATTTGGTTTTTATTCTTCCTTTTGTACTGAACCCATACCAAATTGTGACCTACATACCTACTGAGCTGTGATTTAGGTATACTGTTACACCCCTACTGTCTGAGGTGAAAGTTTACAGCTAACACATTTGGCAGTTTTACATGTGTCATCAAAAACAGAAACAACTTTCATTTACTGACGTAGTACAAGTGAAGGTGAGACTGATGGCACACTGGCTAGAGTAGGTCAGCTTTATGTCGCTATAATTTGTCCTGAGCACACATGCATGTCATTACAGTGCACAAATTACAAACACACACACACAGTTCACCTGAAGATGCATCCACACACTCTCACATGCAGTCACACAGGCCTGCACCGAGACCACTGTGGTCTTAGTGACTTCATACTGAATGTGATGTTATAAGAAGTGGCTTAATGGTGCCATATTGTGTCCCTTCTCAAAAACACACACTCACTTGCAGACTTAAAACTCACACACTTTCTTGTGAGCTCTGAACACACTCATACAGACATATATACTACAGGGATCTAAAAACATTCTGCATGTTTATGCATTTATTTAACAAAGGCATAATTTCTTGTGATCAAATCATGCTACAAATTTATCTTCTTTATTTCTGTGACATATGTGTCTGAAACCAGTTAATTTCAAGATTACCATTATTTCTTAAAATTTAAAATCCACCTTGGCCAAAGAGCAAGTTGTAAACAATAATTTGGAACAGAGAGGAAAGAGAGCATGTAGTCTGGGAATACATAAAGTCAGGACTCTTCATCATCTTCAAAGCATAAAGAGATAAAGCAGCACTGCTGCTGAAAGCATATTCAAACCAAAGAAAAAAAATGAAACACTAAAAGTGCCAAGCTAACAGGCTAGTTCCACGTTTTACTTGTCAAGCAGATAATTGGGTGAAGAGGGAATTAAGATGACCACTGACTTACAAGTCCAAAAAGTAGGTGACTTTTGTCTTGTTGACTGTACTGTATGACTAGTGGCAGTGAAGCTTTATGTCCTGATGACTGTCTAGATAACTGGAGTAAGTATATGAACAACAATTTACTAAGAGTCAGATAAAAATAAAGAAAGTCATCAAGGGGTGGCATGGCGGGGCAGTGGTTAGCGCTGTCACCTCATAGCAAGAAGGTTGCAGGTTTGCCTCTCAGCTTTTCTGTGTTGTGTTCGCATGTTCTCTTCGTGCACGCGTGGATTTTCTCTAGCTACTCCAGTTTCTTTCCACAGACCAAAAACATGCATGTTAGGTTCATTGGCAACTCTAGATTATCCCTAGGTGGGAGTGTGAATTGTTGTTTGTCTTTATGTGTTCCTGTGATGTAGGGTGTACCTCACCGCTCGTACAATGATCGCTGGAGATTGGCACCAGTGACCTAGAAAGGTAAAGGTGGTTAGAGAAAATGGATGGATGGATGGATGAAGAAGGCCATCAAATCATGTGCTGACTTGATTACAATGTGCCAACTTAACTAACTAGGTCACTTTAGATGCTTACAGGCCAAACAATTTTGGTCAGCAAGACAGTTTGCTTATGCACCTATTCATCACCAATAACAACCATGATGAAAGGTGCCATAATTGAAGCTATGTGTTGCGGGTCTTTAAAAATTAAGCCAAAGTGGCATTTGAAAAATAAGTGTAAATATTCAGTAAACGCGGTTATAGGAGCTAGTACTCAACCAAGAGATCAGACTGCTTCGTGCTGCACAAGTGGCTGACTGCAACAGACTGAACAAACTGATTCAAAGGGTAGATGATGTGGTGGGAGTGCAGGTGGACTCACTGACTGCAGTGACAGAGAGGAAATTGTTGTCTAAATTAAACTCAATCCTGGATAACGTCTAACACTCACGCCTAACATTGACCAATCACAGAAGTGGGTTCAGTAACAGAATCCGTCTGCCTCCTCAGATGCACCACAGAACAACACAGGAAGTCATTCCTGCCAGTGGCAGCCAAACTCCCTTGGAGAGTCAGACACTACATAATGACACTACACAACATAATGTGACATTGTGTTATTGCTTCATCTTACTTTCCACCTGCATACAGATGTATGTGTAGATTATACATATAATGTATATATACACACACACACACATACATACAGCTTGATATCATTCATGTAGAGGAGGTGACTGATGACTGTTCCACTTTTGGAACCAGTATCCTTAGCCACTCTTTGCGATAATCTGACTGAGAGGTTCAGGCCCATGCAGAACAGGGTTGGGGACAGAGCATTACCTTGGTATATGCCACACTTGTTGACTTGGGAAATTGCCTTTGTATTGGCTTTCAGAGTCATCTACCACATTCTAAAGGTTAGTGCATGGGCAAACTACGGCCCCTCAAGATTTTTATTCCGTCCCGCCATACTTGTCCTATTAAAAAATATCAAATCTCTATTTGCATTTTTCCTGGAATGTCCACATTTCCCTACTAGGTAGCACACTCCAACCATATTGGCCTTTGTTGGGCATATTAAGACTTCTTCACACACTTTGTCCTTTGAACTCTTCTGTGAAAATGAGCGGACCAAAGAAAAGAAAAGTGGACAGTGAGTGCCAAGTATTTAATAAGGAGTGGACAACAAAATGCTTTTTCACTGAAGTCCAATCAATGGCTGTATGTTTGATATCTATGTCATTGTCAAACTACGATTCAAGAGTGAAGTACTAAGGCAAGCTTTTTGCTGGCATTCAAATTAGCATAGGCTAGCAAGCCTTTCTCCGAAGGCGAGTTTTTAAAAGAATGCATGGTCAAGACAGCAGGTGTTTTGTGTCCGGAGAGCAAAGACAAGTTTGAAAAAATTAGTTTATCTCGCAGAACAGTGACTCGCCGTGTGGAACTGATTGATAAGCAAGCAAATTAAACAAAAAGGCAGAGTCCTTTAAGTTATATTCACTGGCACTGGATGGAAGTAAGGATATAATAGACACTGCTTAGCTCCTCATTTTTATCTGAGGGATTAATGACAGTTTTGAGATAACGGAGGAGTTTTTGACCATGGATTCCCTGAAAGGACAAACACGGGGAGAAGATTTATAGTACTGGTTGTCTGCTGTCATCAAAAGAATAAAGCTACCTTGGAGTAAACTTGCCAATGTCACCACGAATGGATCGTGAAATTTACCTGGAAAAAACTTCTGGTTGCTGAAAAGAATCCTGAACAGGATATCATTTTCCTTCACTGCATCATCCATCAGGAATCTCTGTGTAAATCCGTATTGCAGCTTAATCATGTCGTTAATCCAGTTGTAAAACTTGTTAACTTCATATGAGAAAGGGGACTTTAGCATCGTCAGTTTCTTACGTTTTTGGAGGAAACCGATGCCGATCATCATAACTTGCTTTACCACTCTCATGTTTGCTGGTTAAGTTTGGGCTAAGTGTTCCAATGAGTGTGGGAGCTGAAAGAGGAGATTAGTGCATTTTTGGAGTTAATGGGAAAATCTGACGAATTTCCTGAACTGAGGGACGACAACTGGCTTTGTGACTTAAGTTTTGCTGTGGACATATTTTCACACATGAATGAGCTGAACTTAAAGTTACAGGGGAAAGATCACTTTGTGCACAACATATACACAAATGTGTGATCCTTCAAATCCAAGCTCACCTTATTCTCCAGACAAATTTCAAACAAATCTTTTGCTCATTTTCCCACATTAGCCTTGCAAAAAGGAGGCCACCCGAAACGTGAAAAAATACAGCAAATTACTGAGCGACCTACACAGAGAATTCTGCTATTGGTTCTCTGATTTTGAAAAAATTGACAAGTCACTTCAGCTGGCGTCCTGTCCATTGTCACAAGATCCTGAAACAGCACCACAGGAGCTGCAGTTGGAACTGTTTGATCTTCAGTCTGACTCCATTTTAAAGGACAAGTTAAACTCTCTTAAACGGAATGACTTTTACGCTTCACTTAACAAAGCCACATTTTCAAACCTGCGGCGGACAGCACAGAAGATGCTGGCACTAATTGGCTCAACCTACATGTGTGAGCAGACGTTCAGTGTCATGAACTTCAACAAAACCCATCACAGATCCAAGTTAATGGACCAACATCTCAGCTCTATCCTGAGAATTTCCACAACAAAACAAACTCCAGACTTTGATGCACTGGCAAAAAAGGGAGACCAACAACACTATTCCCACTGAAATATGTGGGGAAAAACAAACAAAATTGGAAAATAATTTGTACAATAAGCCTTGCAACATACATGCTTTACTACCTATTAAAGACAAAACCTTTTTATGTAATGGCTTTTACATGTCCTTTATAGTAGTTTACACAAACACTTCATCCATCTGCTCCTGGCCCGGCCCCTCTGTCAAATTTAAGAACCCATTGTGGCCCACGAGTTAAAAAGTTTGCGCATCTCCGGGTTAGTGTGTCTGGTCTTACAGTCTTTTGCTACAGTTCTGTCAACCAGTAGCTGGTGCACTTTCCTTCTGTGCCTCGCTCAGGCATTGCCCAGATGTCCCCATTCATCTTATCTGCTATGATGCCTGACAGGAACTTCCATGTTGTACAGAGCCAGATGATTGGCTAGTAGTTGTATAGAATTGCCCCTTCCTGGTAGTCCTTCCTGTCTGGCCTTGGGTCACCCACTCTGGGTGGGTACTTATCATTAGCATCTGGTTCATTTGTGCTGCTAGGTGTTCATGGAGAGCAGTCATTTTTTTTAGCTAGTAGGTGTGGATCATATCAGGGCCTGGTGTAGTCCAACTCTTCATACCTGAGACTATCTTGGAAGTTTGTCATTGTGATGGATACTGGTTCTTATTCTGGGATATTGCTGTGAGATCCTGTCGTATTATCATTACACAATGATAATGTCATGTCTTATTAACTTTTCTCATATTGCTCTGTATCTCCTCACATGATAGTACACCCTGAAAGGTGTGGTTAACATTTTTATTCAAAAAAGGTTAAAACAACAAAAACAACTGGACTTCTATTCTGTAGTTGAAGACGTTTCTCAATTCAATTCAATGTATGCTTATGTATGGACCAGTCACATCTTTTTATATCACTCCAGAGCCCCTGTTGAATCAAGAAAGCATCTACACTGAAGCTGGAGCTAAAAAAGAGATCCAATAAACATTGTTATAAATATTGTGAATGGGCTGCAGTAGCTCGTGATCAAAGCCACTGTCTCAAAACCTTGAGGTTATGGATTTGAGCCCAAGTTATGACAGGAAGGACATATAGCATAAAACAAGTGTCAAATCTTTCGTGCAAGTTTGCTTACTGTGATGACCCCTGCAGAAGGTAGCAGCTGAAAGAACAACAACAAAAGTACTGTGAATAGCCACAGTATCATGCATCCATTCATCCATTTTATCTTTTTTGTACAGGGTCTCGGGACACTGGTGTCTATTTCCAGTAGTCAATGGGCACTGGACAGGTTGCCTGTCCGTAGTAAGGTCTGGCCACAGTAAGCAGTGTGTAAATAAAAAAGAGCCAAATAGTTGAAAAGACTGTGAACTGGTCTTGTGTAGTCCAAAAGCACCTTTGTCTCCCTGACAAGTTAACAAAGTAAAACCTTCTTACCTTTGCAACCAGTTAAGTTTCTTAGTACAAGCAGGTCACAGGATAAATGAACACAAGTGCTGATCACCTGATTAGTTGATATGATGTGTGACTTGCAGAAAAAAGGACTAAGAGGATGAATAAATAACTTGTTAAGAAAAATGAGTTGGTAAAGTGATGACTGAGAATGAAAACTGCCTTTTTTTACTTTATGATGGGATTGTTGAAATACATTAGGGTGACATGAGAACTAATGTTAGTGACAGAATGTCAGTCAAGATCAACTGGTAACAAAGCAGGTGACAGGGTGACTGGATGGATGACAATCTAATTTACAAGATGACTGACTTGGTGACTGGCAAGCTGACAGGAGGACTTTCTAGAAGAAGAGAGACCTAGAGCTTTCTGATTCTATTTTAATGCCTTTAGGGAATGATTTTAAGCAAAGAGTGATGAGGGTGGATGACAGGAAGGTTGACTCAGTGGGCTACTGCCTGAGAATATGACCTCTTTGCTTGGTACAGCACATAGCTGATGTTCAGAGCTTATAGTTGACAATGACTCACTGACGAATGGCCTGATGACACTGGTTGGCTTATTTCAAGTCCAATCAGGGAACCAGACTTCTTTTTAAGTTGGCTGCCTGACACGATTGACTGATTTTTCTGTATCAAGGAATTTGGATTTGTAGTATGCAAAACTATGCAAATGATTTAATATGTTAACTGATTTTAAATTAAACAAATATATGTGGCCCTATGATGGACTTATTACCTGTCCAGGGTGTACCCTGCCTCTTGCACAGTGACTGCTGGAGATAGGCAACTGCTCATCCAAGACCAAGAAAAGGAAAAGCAAAGAAAATGGATGGATGAAATACAACAACAACTAAGTTTTCAAGTATGGCTAGCCAGTTGTTTCTGTGTTGGGTCTGGTTTATAGAACCCCTGCACTGATGTTGTCAGGACCTTTTATTCTGCCATAAGAAACACTTATCTGCTGTATATTGTCTACAACTACATGCATTTGGCATAGTATAAGTATAAATAATTGCTTGTGTACTCTAGTTATTATTCCCAGGCAAAGGCTGGAGCCAGACCATTGTGCCACAATACGGATTGAGTTTTGAGCCTGGACTGTGACTCACTGACCCACTGTGCCTCATATCAAACATCCACAATGTCAAATTTCATTAGGCCCTCAAAACCGGACAGTGAGTCCCCACACTTTAGAATGGAGACAGTCAGGGACATGTAGAGGTGTGATCAGACGGTTCCAGTCCCAGACTATAGTCTGTTTCAGACAGCAGGGCAACACTCACAGAAAATGCAACTGTTTGTTAGACAGGAGAGTGAAAGACAAGTTATCTAGCAAACAGAAAAATGTGCCTCCTATGAGAGCTTCCAGAAGAGCAGTGGATGAGAAGGCGAGCAATCGGGATCTCAAAACAATGCAATAATTGTCTTCTTTGTGCTCCACCAGAGCCATGGTTGAGCCTGGCAGAACCAGTCTAAAGGCCTCACTAAGTCATTCAATCGGTAATAGCGACACAGTTGGATGACCTCTGTGTTTTGATTCTTTTTTTTTTATTATTTTAGAAATAATTATACAAAACATTTTTTGTCCCTTATGATATGTACAGCCTATTTCTGAGAATGAGGCAGCCCTTTTGCTGATTTTAGATGAACATTTTTCACTTTTAACAAGAATCACCACAGCGTGACAACGTAACAGAAGAAGCTTACCATACAACATGAGGAATAAACATAAATCATAAATTTCCTGACATAAGCTGCATAGGCTCTAAAGGGAGATAAATGCAAACTTTTTTGTTCTCCTAGAAGACTGGCAATGAAGTGACTGATGTTCTAAATGCTGGATAATAGCAATTGATTTGCTCACTTTTCTCTGCTCTTAAACATCTTTCTCTCAGTCTTCACTTCATTTCTCTTCTTCTTGTTCTTGCATTGCTTTTACTACTTACTTTTCTCATTTCTATTATTTAACTGGTGTGGTATTTTCCTAAGTCTTTTTCTCTCTCTTCTCTCTGGCATTCCTCACAAAGCAGCAACCATTTTAGGGGAAATCCATTTTTCTTTACCCAGATTATCACACTGCTCCTCTTAGTAATGGAACCCAGCTCCTTAGTCAATGGGATTGTATTGGAATACAATATTCTACTGAATGAAGCAGTGGTGGATCGTGAATTGCCAGAGGTAGCAATAAAGCTGTTTGGGTGTTGTACTGTCATGTAAAAGACACATTACTTACATTTTAACAAGGTCTCGATAGGAAATAATTACTTTCCCAAGAGAGGCATCCCTGATCTACTTGCCTTTTCATTCCTCCACACTCCAACAAAATATCTTGTAAATTAAAGCTGTTTCAGTTGCGTTTGCTATGCAAAGCACATCATTTAAAATGAAATCTCCTTAAACACAGATCAGCTTTTTAACAGGAGCTTTCAAACAGGAGAAGGGAATTTCTATTCCAAGAGAAGCTCGAGAAGCAAGTGTAAATGTTGCGCAACATAATTCTTTACAAGTAAGTTACACGTCCTTTTTTTAATAGGCTGACATATATTTAAATTCTATGTAAAGCTTCAAGAAATACATGATCTGATTGTGTCACTTGCACTAATAATAAACAACTTAAAGGTTAAAGGTTCAATGTAAATTTTGAAACTCACCAGTTTGGTTGAAACAAATGGATGTCTGTCTCCTAAAACAGGTGTTTAAGTGTAGAGATACACAAAATTAAAGTAAAAGAAAAAGAACAAGGCACTGTCAGACAATTATTAATTATTTATGAAATGTGCAACCCATAAGAAGTTGAAGGTTTTGACTTCTAACTTCTAATTCTTCACCTAAAATCTTACCATCTAACAACTTGTCAAATTCTTTACTGCTTATAGATTATATTTTTTAACCAAGTGAACATTGCTGACCAGTGATGTCCCATGCTGAGCATCAGCATCATGAGTTTTCATTATGTTTTCAGTAGCTCCACAAAAACTGTCTGTCTTTGCAAAAATAATTCACAAATTTAGAGCCCATAATGTGAAATTGCTATGTTTTTCATTGTGATTATAACCTTAGACAAAATGTGCTGCTATTTAACATAATTGAAAGCTAGCAAAGTTTCTTATCAATCTTTTGTGAATGTGAATTGTACTGTAAAGCTCTTTGAGTCATCAAAGAGAAAGGAAAAGCACTATATCTAATTGCAGTCCATAAAATGTATGTTTAATACTATTTAGTCTCTGAATTTCTCATTCAACTGTCATTTTTCACTGGTAACTCCATCCACCTGGGATATTTTAAGCTTTTACTTTTTGTATTTTCACCCGTTTTACCTTCCTCCTAGGGGGTAACTAATCTGTGTTGCACACACTGCTCACCTCTGTTCCCATAAATGTCTAACTTTCAAAAGTCTGTGTCAGCATGGGAGTTTTCTTTTGCAAAGAGTCTGGGGTAGGGGGTTGCTGAAAACATAAAAGGGAGGCTCTGAATATGTTGGTCAGCACACAAACAGGTGGCTATTTGCTAAACCCATTTATGGCCACATTCAGACCTGACACTAACATCCTTCCTGAGTGATCTGACCACACTTTACAGAACTAAATACAACACTAAATACAGGTGTGAATGAACATTTTCAATATGTTCTGGGGACATTGTTGATCAGACTTTCTTTCTTTAAAGAAGAAAATCTGAGCAACATATATGCAAATATAAGTCTAGACTACCTTTAGAGGTGGTCCAGATCACACTTATCTGCACTCATTTGGTCGTCTGAAGCCACTCTGGGCTTTGCGAATAGACCACCTACCAACCGAATTTGACAGCAGGCAAACAACCAAGTTGTTACCCAGATGTCTCCTGGCTTAAAAAACAAACAAATGAAAATCATTAAAATCTGACTCAACTGTCAGCTGTTTAGAATAAGTAGACAGTTTTTGACTGAACATTCAGCTTTTCTTTGACTAACACGTTTTAAATAAACTGTTAAAATCCTTGTCAGTAACAGTAAAAAATAAATTAATTAAAAAAAAGAATGAAGCATGTTCCTTAGACAAGTCCAAACCAAATGCAATTATTATAAACAGAGAATAAACTGACTACAAACCTCCTCAATCCATAGGGTCACTGACACCATTTAATTTTTTTTATTATCTGGATCGTGATTCAGATAACCATGACAATTTCATTACGTGTTGTTATGACATTGCAAACATTTTCTGTAATCAAATTATATTTATTGGTTTTTAAGTAATCTTGCTAACAGACAGACAGGCAGAAAAACAAACCAACATTATTGAAAACATAACCTCCTTGGCAGAGATAAAAAAAATAACCAAATAGTCATACTTATACAAAGGCAGCTCAAATGGCTGGAGTGCAGGTTGACATTACTATATTAAACAGTTGCAGATTTAGACCTGTGACCTTGATATTAATAGGGATCATATTTGACCTTAGAGGTGTCCAGCTGTGCAGTTTGACATCGTACAATACATGGTTGCAGAGGTAGAGTACGGGGTCATCTGTGACCTTGACTGGATCACCACCAAAATGTAATCACTTGTTTGTTCTGACAAACCCAGGATTACCTACACAAATTGTCTAAATCTGTTTATTAGTTTTAAGCAATCTTGTTAACAGACAGACAAATGGACAGACAAAAAGCAAACCAATGCTACCAAAAACATAACCTCCTTGGTGGAGGTAAAATATATCCCAAAGTTCCAAAAATAAAACAAAGTGGAAAGGACAGCCAGCTTCAGGGAAGTAGCTTTTCCTTAGTTTTGTCGGGGCTTTGAGGCAATCGTTCTTTTATTTCACATGTGCACACAGTGTTAATGTTCTCAGTGAAACAAACATTTTCCAAAGTTTGTCAGAAAAATTAGCTTTAGAAATGATAAACTTAGAGAACCAGGGGAAAAGACCAACAAACCAAATGTCAGGTAACAAATGTTTTAAAAGTGAAATATCAATATAATTTTGAAAGATGTTTCTAAATGGCTTGTTCCTGTTTCATTTATTGGTTAAAAATTTTAGAAAATGTAAATTAGTCTTATTGCTTCTTACTAATAATGACTACCTATCTTTATGCTTTCAAGTTTAGTTTCAAATATGAGTTATCTGTAATGACAGTCTGTGGTGGCTACAGCTCTGAGAGGAAACCTAATTATTGTTCTTAACCTGTAGCTACAAACTACTTAAGAGGTTAAATGTTGATTAAATATGTTTTTGACACTAGAAAGAGAAAACATGAGTCCTTGCACTTCTGGCCTCTTCAGTGAGAAAATTACTATAATGAAGGTATAGTAGAGGACGGCGTGAAAAAGAGACTAAGAGACAGGTAATTTATTAGTTTCTGTTGTAAGTACATTTTCAGTGCTAAAAACTGTCCTCTGAAGTAAACTATTTGCTATTAATGCCATATAGACAATATATGTAATAATGTGCAATTTGTTTTAAATATGCAGTTTTCTGTGTTTATATTCCTTTTTTTTTTGTCTTTTCCAAAAGTCCCACTCTCCTTAGTCATTGAATTTTGAGCAAAATAATTACGTATTTAGCTACTAAATTATTTTCCTTGATCAAAATCTAGTGGCCAACATTCTGACAATTTTACAAATGATTTGCAGTCAGTTTGTGGACTTTTGGAATCTAATACTCCCATCCTTTTTGCGGATTCACCTTCACTCTTTTTGTGTTTGTGGCCCCTCCAGCATGCCAGGGGCTGCAGATTTATTGGTCATGTTGAAAAGGTTTGTAGAATGAGCAACTTCGAAACATCACACATACCTCACATGCCACAGTAATGAAAGTTTTACAACAGTGATCTGGCAATAATGTTACACAATCTCTAATATACCAAACTAACACTGTTTGCACTTTCATGGTATTGTGGTGTACTTGTGGTGCTTTCGTGCATAATAGATGTTGCTACTCTTTCCTATTCATCTCTTAGAGCTGAGTATAAAGCAAAAGATGTTGGTTCTCCTACAGCGGGTCGCCGAATATGTCCCAGATCTTCATTATCTGCCTCTTCTCGGAACATCTTGCAGACGTTATTCACAAATAAATAGACGGGAGACGTTAAACGTTTAACCGGCAGCCATACTGCTCTGCTCTGATCGAACACAAACACTAGCAAGCAGAACAGGAAGGCTCCGCCTTTATTTATATAAGCGCATAGCCCTCCGCTTGACAAAGTAGTGCCAACAAAACACATTAGAGGCAGTCATCATATTCAACACCCCCACTCAATGATGCCACACATTTTAGCCAATAACAGTATTTTCCAAACATATAACAACAGTATTTTTCAATCTTGGCTCTTGTTGCAGATTTTGTGAACACATCGGCAACCATGTTTTCTGTAGGACAATAAACCAAAACAATTTTACCCTGTAAGACATTTGACCTTATGAAGTAGTATTTAATGTCCACATGCTTGCTCCTCTGGCAATTCACAGGGTTCTTTGCGAGGCGTATCGTCCCTTGGTTGTCTTCAAACACTGTTGCAGTTTGTTCAAAACTGTGGTCCATGTCCTGCAGTAGCTGAGATAGGTAGAGCGCTTCCTGGACGGTAGCTGCTAAAGCTACGTACTCAGCCTCACATGTCGACAATGAAACCGTTTGTTGTTTCTTTGTTTTCCATGCAACAACTACTCCACCTGGACTTAGGCTAAAACAATATCCTGTAGTGCTCTTCCTGTCAAGGACATCGTTGGCCCAGTCAGCATCAGAGTATCCCATCAGCTGTAGTTTACTGTCACACTTGCTGTAACATAGCTCATAGTTCTTAGTCCCTTGTAAGTACCTGTACACATGCTTCAAAGCTGTCATATGTTTCTCCTTGGGATCAGACATATGTTGTGACAATCTGCTTACAATCCAGCTGATATCAGGCCTTGTACAGGTCATGATGTAAATGAGGCTGCCCAGCATTTCTCTGTATTTTCCCTGATCAGCTTGTTCTCCTTCTGGAACTAGATCACATCTGATTTCACTTGGAGTGGCTCTGGATTTACATTCAGCCATACCAAACCTTTCCAGTATTATATCAATGTATTTTGACTGGCTCATTTTGATAGAACCTTCTTTTTGTGTGAAATCGATTCCAATAAAATGTGTAAGATGTCCAAGGTCTTTCATTTTAAACTTACTTTTCAGTTTGTCTTTGACCTCTCTTAGACACGTCTCATTGCTCGCAGCCACAACTATATCATCGACCCACACTAACAAAATCACTTTTCCTTTGTCAGAAAAACTTGTGTAGATACAATGATCAGCTTGGCTCTGTACAAAGTCATTCAACATTAGGAACTCATGGAGCATCATATTCCAGTTCCTCCCAGACTGTTTGAGTCCGTAGATCGATTTGTTCAACTTGCACACAAGTTGCTCACCATTCTTTGACTTCACCTGAAAACCTTCTGGTTGCTCCATGTATATTTCGTGGTCAATGGGTGCATGTAGGTAAGCAGCTTTAACGTCCATCTGGTTCAGTGTAAGGTCATGTTGTGCAGCTAATTGCATCAACACACGTAGTGATGTTAAGTTTGCAGTTGGAGAGAAAGTCTCCGAGTAGTCAAGTCCCTCTACCTGGCTGTATCCCTTCGCTACATACCTGGCTTTATATGTCTCATGTCCTTTGTCATCCTCCTTGAGAGCATATACCCACCTTCCCCCCACTGTCTGTCTACCCTCTGGTAATGGTACAAGTGAGAAGGTGTTGTTCTCTTTAAATGAAACCATTTCATCTTTCATCGCCTTTTTCCACATTTCAGATTTTGGCGATGTTAAAGCCTCTCTATAGGTCTGTGGTAGCCCAACTGTAGCTCTGTAACAGTAGTCAATGGTTAAGTTACTGCTTTCTACTGTACACTCATAGTCCTCCAAGTATTTAGGTTTCTTTCTGACTCTACCTGTAGTACATGGAGTCTGTGTGTGAGTAGTTGGACCTGCGTCCATCTCTGAGTCTTTTTCCATGTCTGTAACCTTCTGTCTCGTGTCTTCAGTTAGTGGTTGACTAGTCTGACTTGGTGTAATTACCCACTCCATGTAGTGGTCCTCCGGTTGGTCCGAGTCAGTCTGTGTTTGTCTCTCTGCCACACTCTTTTCAATGAAGTGGACCAGTCTGTGTTTCTGAACCTTGTTTGTCTCTGAAAAATAAACCAAATAAGCAGGTGAATGACGATCAAAACCAACAAAAATTCCCTTTTTGCCTTTAGGATCAAGTTTCTTCCTGTTTTGTTCATACACCATACATTCGGAACCAAACTTTCTCATTTTTGACAGATCTGGTCTCTTTCCTGTAAGAAGGAAATAGGGTGTTTCCCCAGTTCTCTTACAGTAACACCTGTTCCTTATGACTGAAGCCATCCTGGCTGCATAAGGCCACAGCTCTTTAGGTAGCTCTGACTCGATCAGCATACATCGGACCATTTCAAATAATGTGCGCCAGTTCCTCTCTGCAGACCCATTTTGATGGGGAGAGTAGGGCGCTGACCTCTCGTGTTTAATAGCATTGTCCCTCAGCAATGATTGGTACTCCTCTGACACAAATTCTGTCCCATTGTCAGATCTCAGGCGTTTTACTTTACCGTAAGGCGCAGTGTCAGCCAAGAACTGCTTAGTTGCCTCAACTGCTTTGTTTTTGTTCCTAAGGAAGTACACATAAATGGCACCAGAAAAATCATGAGTGAAAGTGATAGCATACTTGTACCCCTCAAATGATTCTGGTGAAATAGGCCCACCCAGGTCTGTATGTACAAGATCTAATGGCTCTTTGGCCCTCACATCACTTTGTCGGTTCCTGCTTTGTGAAAATTTACCCTCGAGACAAATTTCACATTGGTTGGGTCTGGAAGTTTTGTTTTTGATTTTCATACCATTTACAACTGTTTCAAGTTTTACAATATCATCAAAATTGCAATGACCCATGACCTCATGCCATGTTTTTAGATCCAAAGATGCATTACAGGAGTCCTCATCACTTACATCTTTCTCTGGAACAATGTCCAAGTAATACAACCTGTCCTTTACCTTCATTTTGCAAGTTGAGCCATCAGGAAAGACCATTTTGCTGTTATTCTTCTCAAAATTAAACCTTGCTCCTTTCGACGTCGCTGCATCCACTGATAGGATGTTTTGCGGGTATCCAGGAATCAGGAGTGCATTCGTAAGCTTGACACTTACAACCTTCCCTTTGCAGTCAGTCAGCTGAATCCCCGCGTCTCCTTTCTTCCGGACGCTGCCCGTGATCCGCGTTCCATCCGCCAGCTGCATGATGTGGTTCTTGGGCTGGAAAATTTCATCAAACCTGATGAAAGCACTCTCGTCGGTAATGATGTGGGCAGAGGCTCCGCTGTCCACCAGTAGACCTTGCTGCTGCGCGCTGTGGGGTTTCCATTCACTCAACCGAAGCACAAACGCCTCTTCTTCATCCATGGTTCCATGCCCGTCTTTAGCAGGAACAGTTCCTTGTCCAGTATCTCTAACGGCTGCCACCCTGTTACCGTTTTGTGCGTTGGTACCCAAACGCTGAGTTTTCTTGTTTTTGTTTCTACAGTCTTTTGCTTTATGCCCCACTTTTTCGCAAATAAAGCATTCTCCGTTGAAATATTTCTTTTCTTTAAACTTAGTTTTGTGCCCTTTATAGTTTGCAGTCATCACCTCATCGGTTCGTGGTCTGCTACGGTAGCGCAGTGTGCATTCGAAGCTTCTCAGCCTAGCCTTGAACTCGTTGAAAGTTAGCATTTCCCTTGTCTGAGTTACGTGCACCGAGAATGGGTTGTATTCATCCGTGAGACCTTTTAACACCATCGCCGTCAAAAGCGCATCACTAAGGGTCTCTTTAGCTCTGTTTAACGCGGCCACTATCTTCTCAACACGGGCTAGATAGTCCGCTAAAGCTTCCCCTTCAGCCATCAGCACATTGGTTAGCTCTGTGTATAGCCCAACAATTCGCGGCTTTTCTTCGGATTCGAAATGGCGTCTCAGTATTTCAAGTATTATAACATTTTTATAGTATATTATAACATATTTATAGTATTATAACAAGTGTCTCTGTTTCAATATAATGTTCCTAACATAATATCTTGTGAGCATTTTCTTCTTTGGCTCAACCTTCCACACCACATTAACTGGAAGTGTGGACATATGGCTCTTTCCGTTGTGCACTGAGCCAATTCTCGAGCTCTAATCATCTAACTCGTCTGGATCCAGATGAGGAGGCGATTGGCCATATGCTTCCCAGATGTAACCTCAGAGAGAAGAGTGAGGAGTAGAAAGGAGGCGCTCTGCTCTATCGCCCTGGAGGAAAACAATGTTCCGCTTTTATCCTCTCCTATGGTCAAAGGAGAGATACTGAAGGAGGAGAAGTAAGGGGGAGAAAAAAGGAGATGAGGGGCAAGAACAGAAGGGGGAGTGCACAATCTTGGCACATATTCCCTTCTCCACTTCTCCTGGCAGACAAGGCATCTGACACAAGTGATTACTCATCTCATTACAGTCAGTGTTTAACCTCTTTGGGTGTGTTTGTGTTTGTGTGTGTGTGTGCGTACGTGTGCTTTCGAACAGGCCCATATCAGCGCTTAGTTGTGTAAACATCAATGTGTTCCTGCTCCTGTGTGACTTCTTGTGTTTGAACCCCACAAATCCGAGTGTTGCTGTTAGATGAGATATTTGATTTGAGAAATGTGGCTTAAAAGTGTTTTGTGTTTTTTTGAAATGTGGTTTGTTATAGTTGGTATGTATGATTTTTAAGTCATATCAACAAATTGTTCAGTTTTTTGTGTTTCCTGAAACATTGCAAAAAATGACTTAGGCAATTATTTTAAGAAGGTGACGATATGTAAGAAATAAAAGGAAACCCCTTAAGATGTATAAAGTTAGTGTTCCTCCTAAAATGACTGTCAATTATAGGGTGGGACACACTTAACTGTACATAATAGTACCCTACAGTAATAGGCCAATATTGGAGATGCTTCTGTTTTGCCTTGGTTTTGAGCTCAAAACAAACTTCCCAGTCATCATAAAAAATCAGCTTAATTTCCTGAAAGAAACGCCAGTGATTTTTAAAATATAAACAAAAGATTCACAAATGCTAAGTCATTATATTTGTGCTGCCTGACTGTCATGGTTTGTAAGAGGTTGAACCCAGAATGCAGACCAACACGAGGAGCTCGAGAAAACAAAACTTATTTTATTAAACTACAATCAATCAAAAAAAAAAAAACCTGACATGGCAGAAAACTTACTAAAAGTTCTCCAATTGGATCCAAAGACACACAGGGATGCACAAGAGAAACCAGACTGGCCAGAGTACCAATAATGCACTGCTGAGGAGGGAATGGAGACAAGTAGTATTTAAAGACTGGGGGTAATGAGGGAAGTGGCTGCAGCTGGAAAAGGTGAACAGGGACCAGGTGTGAATGAGCGTGGCAGGCTGAGTGACAAGCAAAGACTAACTGTGGAAAATGAGAGTGGCAGGGAGGCACAGGAAGCCAAACCAAACAGGAGAAACATTACATTTAAACCACAAGAAACATAAAATTCATGAAATACAAAAACATGATCACAGAGTAAAGAAAAAATCTTACAGCCCAAATGGAAAAACACTATTGAACTTTAGCAAAAAATCCAGATCCTAATATTGACACATATTGTGATGGTTTTTTTTTGATACCCTGCACAACATCCAAAATGATTTATTGCATTCAGAAGATACATTTATGGCAGATGATGGGGTTTGTCACTTTAAAAGCTAGAAAAATAAGTACATATAGTCAATGTTGTTAGCCTTTTTGTCTTAAAGTAGCCATTTTCAAACAACCCTAATCCATCGCGTTTTTTTCCATTTCCTGAACCTATTTTAAATTTTTCTTTATGCCAAAACCTAATCAAAATGCATTTGAAAGACAATTGGGGACATTTTTGAAAAAAAAAAACAGTTCAACAAACAACTGAACAGTAAGAACATGTTCTATAACGACAACAAATTTTGTAGTAATGCCAGTCAATATGACTTGGTGTGTTTGGTTTATATATAAGCTGATTTGTGAGACAAAGCTGTAAAAAACATACTGAACTAAACTTAAGCTAGCTAACAGATATGGGAACTCCGCCCCCACCACCTGAAAGACCCCTCCAAACATTGCCTGCTCTGCTTTATAATTCTTTAGTATTTTGCTTTTCAACAAATTGTGTTACTGATAGACAGTAGTTTTAATCATCAATTCAAATGGCAGCTGAGAAATGAAAGCTATTATCATTTGTTAGATGTGTTGCTCAGACAGATTTGTACACCCTCTGTTGTTGAAGAATTAACTTTTTCTTTAAAGATATTTTTTTCTTGACACAAGATCCAATGCATTGTAGCCTGTTTACTTTTACACTTTTTTAGCCAAACAAATTTTAAAATAAGAATGTTATCCATGTATTTATTATAGATAGATAGATAGATAGATAGATAGATAGATAGATAGATAGATAGATAGATAGATAGATAGATAGATAGATAGATAGATAGATAGATAGATAGATAGATAGATAGATAGATAGATAGATAGATAGATAGATAGATAGATAGATAGATAGATAGATAGATATCAAACCAGTAAATGCCTGTTTATTTTATTGTTTGTGTTTGTAGCATTTGCCTCTTAGCTCAGATTGAATATACAGTATTTATCTCTTTTTTTAGTTTTCTTTGTCCGTGATTCAAATTTTTTTCCTTCTCATTCATTAACCAGAAGCCCACATCTTACCTGCAGCCTCGCAATTCAAACCTGACCTTGATGCCTTTCAAAGAAAAATTCTGAATTTGTATCTCTTTTACATTTACCTTGTGTTGTGTGTGTGTGTGTTTGTAATGCATAAGTACCAGAATTCAATTCAAGGAACATAGATGGTCTCAATTTCCAGTTAAACCAAATGTGAGTTTTTCTCTCAGTCTTCAGGAGACACAGTTTATAGACCTGAGGACTGGCACCGTGAACAGGAGCAAGTCTTGTCTGACTCTAGCTGTCATGACAATGAACGCTGATCTCCAGGAAACCCCCCAAGGGGTTTTCCCCACTCAGTCACTTCCACAATCTTTTCCAGTTCAGGAACTGGGAGGCTGTAGACTGACATGACACAACAGATAAAAAAAGGAGACAAACCTTCCCTCATGTTTATGGCCAGAGGAGATGATGGTAAATGTTCAGCTTTATGAAATCTGACTGTTGGCGTTATGTTGGAACCTGCTGTAAAACACCTGATAAATGTGCAGGTCAGACTGTACAACAATTAACTTGTGTAGTCATTTCATATCTGGGTTTCAGACTAGGAGGGTGGGGGAAGGTGTGTGTGAGGTGGGGGTGGGGGGTGGGGCGGTCAGTATGGCAGTGCAATCTCATCAAATACATTTTGATATCTGCTGTTCATTACATTTATTTTAATATGTATAATTAATTAGTCAGTATTTGGGTATTGTTTGATTTATTCTTTAAGTTTCTTTTGTATTAGGTTTATTGTTTTGTGTTTCTGTTTTATTTCTTATTCATCCTGTGTTTAGTTAAGTTCTCGTGTAGTTTTGCTTTCTCTGTCTTCTGTCACTATTCACCTTTCCTCTGCTCAGTACCTGTCAGCCTGCATCAAACACCCACACCTGTCCCTCGTTTCCAATCAGTCACCTGTGTCCACTTACAAATCACCCTCAACCTTTAAAAGCAGTCCATCACCTTTACTTCCCTACTGGTTCATTGTCACTCTGATGTGCTGCCTGGTTATCCTCGTTTCTTGCCTTTTGTGTTCCCTGCAACTCTAGATTTTGTTATTTATTTTTAGTTGTGCCAGGACAGGACTATACAGCTTGAGGATGCAGGAGAGCTTCTTGGAGACAGAAAACTGCAAGAAAAAAACCTATTGGTACACAATAAGCATAGCAGCGTCATGACACTGAAGGAGGTTTTCCAAATTCGCCGATCCACCTTAGTGTGGTCATCATCAAGTGTGAATGGGGCCTTGGCGTGTATGGCTATCAAATAAATGTTTAGGTCCAGTGATGGACTTGGGACATGTCCAGGGTACTGGATCCCTTTCAACCCGAGTACAAATAAGTGAGGACAGAAAATAAATAAAATTAATTGTTTCTGGCTTAAAGCAATAAACTGAAGAACCTGCAACTGTGAAAATCCAGTTCTTGTTCACTCTTTGGATTTCCAACATCTTGAGTTGTCACCAGTTCTAGTAAGAAGAAAATGTGCATTTTTTAACATGACTTTTCAATTTATTTCTGCAGCTATTGTTGTTTGTACAAATCCTGCCCAGAATCAATGTATTTTGGGATTTGATACAAAGTAGGTATGCGTTTAGCATTATCAGTGGCTGAGTTCCTCGTTCATCAGAGGTTTTCTGAGGCTTATTTTACAAGTTAATTGGGTAACTGTCACTTTGTGCTGAACTAGTCATTGACTTGTTTTAAGGCTTAAAAAAACATTAAAAACGGGATCTGTTTGGCATTACATTTGCCATTATTCCTGCGTTGATCGATTTTAACACACTGAAGACAAATATTGACAGCTGCGGTAGCCTTTGAATTGAGTACTTCAACACATTGAACATCTGTTTGTGTGTGTATTAGTTGGGACTGTATCTTTGTGTTTGCTTTACCTGCATACTAAATCAAGCCTAATAAATAATAATAATTAAAAAAAAATAGTGTGAATTGCCTGCCACATAATTGTGCTGAAGATGAAAGCTGTAGCTTTCCATAAAAATTCAGCAAGATAGCAAACGGGCTTGCCTGGAAACGCTTCAGAGCACGCTTTTGTTTGCTTGTAGCTCCCAACACAAGTCAAACTCAGCACTTCATATCAAGTGGCTTGTTCCTCTGTTGTCATTTCCATTTCTATTCCTCTCTCAGGTGTTTGAAAAAGGCCTCAAATGCGTTGGATGAGCAAATGTCAGCAGAACAGCTTCAAATGAAGGGAGCTTTTTATATAACATCAGCCGACACTGGCTATTGTGGTGCCTGCTTTTTTTTCTCACTCAGTTTTTTTTTTAAAGCAATAAGTTTCCACCAGAAAGTATTCTGCTGTTTTAGTTTGGAAAGAAAAAGGGAACACTTATAAAATCTGTCGTACAAACAGTTTTTTCTTTGAATATAGCAGTGCTTAGAGAGAGGGCTTTCCCAGCAACTAGATTTATTTTGTTACTGAGGAGAAAAAAGAGACAAGATCAAAAGCTTACTGTATTTTCATTGATTTACTTTTCCGTGTACAAACCTGAAAGAGTAGATGAGAGAGGAATTCAGAAGGAGAAAGGAAGACTAAAAGATAGATAATTAGAAACCCCAACTCAGTTATTTCAGAGCTTTTCAGAAATTCCTTCTGTGCAGTTCTCCTGTTACTAGTCCATTTCTTAATAAACAATGACGAGTTTTCACAGTAGGCATTTTGGCTCATCATGCTAAGAAAAGCAAACAGCCTTAAAAGCACCACAAGATTAACTCTTACAAAGTTTAAGTTATCAGAAAGAGATAGCACTGTAAAATTTATTGACATGTACAGTGGGTCGCAACTTATTTATTTACAGAAGATATTGTGGCTACAACTTGGACAATGGAAAGTATTTTATATTGTTAAACAAAAAATAAACAAGGCAAAATCAGAAAACTTGAGCATGTATAACTACTCAACCCCCCAAAAAATCATTAGTTTGTAGATCAAACTTCAGCAGTAACAACAGCAAGTCACTTCAGGCACGTCTCCATGAGCTTGGCACATCTAACCACTGAATTTTTTGCCCATTCTTCATGGCTAAACTGCTGCAGCTTCTTCAGGTTAGATGGCTGCTGTTACAGTGTGTCCAACAATTTTTAAATCAGACCAGAGATTCTCAGTTGGATTCAGGTCTGTTTTTACTAGGCCATTCCATTTGTCCTTTCACCAGCTGTATGCTTTGGCGTCACGGTCCTGCAAGAAGGTGGACCTCAGTCCTAGTCTCAGATTTCTGCAAGACTAAAATAGGTTTCTTTCAAGAATTGCTTTATATTGTGATCTGTCCATTTTTCCTTTAACTCTAACCAGTCCCTGCCAATAATAATAAAATAGAATCTTCCTACAGCATGATGTTGTCGCCACCATGTTTCACTGTGGCATTGGCGTTTTCACCAGGAAACAAAGTGTTACATTTGCTCCAAACATGCTGTTGTAATTGATGGCCAAAACATTCAGTTTTAGTCTCATCTGACCACAGCTCCTTCTTCCACACGTTTGGAGAGTCTCCAATGTCTTTTGGCAAATTCTAAACAGTCTGCCGTATTTTATTTTTCTTTAATCAATGTATTTTTCCTGGTCACTCTTCCATGAAACCTAGTCCTGTGCAGCCTATAGTAGTTTTATGGACATTTACTTCTATCTCTGAAGAAAAGTTATCTAACTCAGACTAAACTTTTTGAAGCATTGCTCCTTTTTTATGTTCATTTGTGGGCACTCTGCTCTTATTTGAAGTTATGCAAAGATTTCAGTCTAAAACATGTGAAACAGATATTAATTGAGAAACAGTGCTGTAGTTGAACTTCATTAAAAAAATCTAAATGTTTTCCTAACCTCAGCTAAATGCCCCCATCAAATGAGATTATACACAGCAGGAATCATAGGAGTCTTGGTCATGTGTTTCTCCACCCACCATTCACCCAAACAGACCTGTTTACCAAAAAGCTGTTTCAATTATGTTGAAAATGGCACAGTTGTATTTGTAGACTGAAATCTATTCTGCTACTTCACAACAGGGAGTAAAGATCAGTATATTAGTTTCCAACCAGTCATTGGCTAGTAGAGAACACTGCTGGTCAGTGAGAAGCAGAGAGGAGCAGGTCCCTGCTGATTCTGATGGACATTAAAAAGGATTTAGAAGTGGATATATTCTGTTATGACTAAACAATCAATAACATGTTAAAGTTCATAAATCTGCACACAAGTGGGTTTTATTTAGTTAGTTTTTTTTGTCTAAGTTGTATAGATTAATATTTGAGCACAGTTTATCTCAAAACATTTTTGCAAATCAGTTAGTGACTAATCAAGTTGGTGAGTGGTTAATTAAAATTGGCAACAATTAGTCACGATGGCTGAAAAAGTATAAATCTGTGAGAGAACCCTGCTGGATGATGTAGTGCTATGTGGATTGATAGAGGAATATCTTGTCATGAGGTGGTGTGAGCGTGGCGAACCCAATCCGCAGACTCATAGTAAATAACAAAAAAGGTTTATTTTTTAAACTAACAAAAACTGAAAACAAAAGCTGTTGTGGCAGCAAAACTAACTATAACAAAAATCCCTANGGACCAGACTGGTACCAAACACAAACAAACAACAATGAATCGGCAGGGAGGTGGAGAGGAAGACCAAGATTTAAACACTGGGGACAATCAGGTGAAGTGGGCACAGGTGAGTAACGAAGATTGACGACAGGTGGAGATGGGTGTGGCAGAAAGCAGGAGTAGACTGAGGGCAGAGAGAGGATAATGACAAACAAAGACCATGAGGACAGAACCAAGAGGCAGAGACAGACAGAACATGAGAACAAAACCAAAAGTATAAAATAAAACTCAAAAGGAAAAAACAAAACTGAAGAAAGCAGGAAAAACAAGAACCCAAAACAAAACTAAGAACAAACCCAAAAATGCTAGAAATCATGACATATCTAATCCTGCTGACCAAAGGCTAACTTTCAATTCTTTGATTGAAGTCAAAGTTAATTTTGATTATCAGTTTATTTGGTAATTTGATTATAAATTACAGAGAGTTACAGAAACTGGGAGAAGATTGTAGCCACTGATTCTGATTTTCTGCATTCACAAGGAGAGGGGGAATCTGACAACTTTTACATCCTTGAAGGTCTTTGGATGACTTTTCTGGCCAGCTTAACCATAGCTAAACAACCAAAACCCTCTCAACTAAACTAACTGATGAAAAGCCTTTAAATTTACCACAAAGTATTGATTTAATGTTAGCAAGGTGTCTTTTTAAAAATCAGAAAATTGAAATGATTCCAATGTAGCTGCCCCCTGAAATTCATTATTAATTAATTTGGTAAATTACACTGTGCCCCCAATTTTTCTTAACAAGCCACTGGAGAGCAACATGCTGTACATAAAAATTGAAATTTCTCCTAGGCTGCAGCTGCAGCAGTACATAAATGTTCTAAACAGACAAATGGAAGAAGCTGAATGTCAGGGTGAAATAAAGACTTCAGATGTTACTTTAGGAATGACGGATGTTTCTGTGTTTTTTTATTATCTGTCTGAGGGTGAAAGAAAGTGCAGCATGCAAATACTCTTATTATCCTGCTTCTGTCTATCGCTTGACTCTTGCCAAATTAAGGCAATGTCGACAGAAATGTTGGCACAGAGCTTCTTGTTATGTCAAAGGATGAAGTGCTCTTTCTCTGATCACAGCATACTGACTTATGCTAATGTGTACAGCATGAAAACCTTGTTAGTTATGAAAAATGTCCAAGATGTTTGAGATTCTCGTTCACATTTGTTTTCTGTGTCAAGGGGGCTGCTCTCGTTCGTTAATAGGGCATTATGTGAGTCTTACACATGCAATGTGCAAGACAAGGAGAGACAGATGAGGTCAGGAAAAATCAAAGTTAAGTATTGATAACTCCAGCTGCAACTATATTATTTCACTGAAGTAATGACAGTAAACATAAGAGACCAGGGTCCTTAACTTGTTTAGTTTCATTGTACAAGAGTGCAGCTCAATCAAAATACAGTTTTAACAGCTTAATTACTGCAGGTCATTAAAATTGCATCACATGTAAACACACAAGTGGAGCCATGAAACACCTTTTATCTTACTGGTTCTGTTTGTTGTGGCATGAATATGTCAAGATGCTTGCAACATGTTTAACACAAAAATAAATTTAAATAAATTCTCCCAGCACCACTTTAGTCTCAGTAATATTAAAATGGTGATGGTTCAGTTCCTGTTTGACAACTTCCAATTTTGTATTCTTTATAAATCTTTACTAAATTGTGTTGTTTTTAAAACTTGCCTTAAAATGATAGGTCTTTTTGGGTGAGGTTTTATGAAAAGCCAAAAAAAACAAAACAAAGTAGATTGCAACCTTCTTAAAAAAAATCCAATTTCAATAATGTTATAGATGTTCTTGCAAACACTATTGTCTGAACCTATGCACCAGCACCAGTCAGTAGAATGTCATAGGTAATGTGACTAAACCATGTCTTGGCACAGTGCTTCAATAAGATTGCTTCATGAGCTACCTCAGGTCAGAGCCTAGGGTGTCAGAGGACCATCACTGGCTGTAGCAATTTTGACAGAACCTGTATCGTATTTCTGTCAGAAGTGCTCTAACATTGTTTTGAGAAAATGACAGTAGTTTCAAGACTTATAAAATAAACCATCACATGAACAACTGTGAAATGTTTGAGACTGGAGTTTTAAGATGGAAACAATATACTTTGGTTCTGGTCCCGTCCAAGACTTTTACAAAACTGTTCCACAAAATGGCCGAACAGACCAGTCCGTCTTCATGCTGCTTCTGGCCACACAAATATGAGCTTTCAGAAATGAAGCCAGCAATGCAGAACCAACAAAGGTGTGGAGCAGAACACAGCTGTTTTTAAGTAGAGTGCAAAGCATTAAATGTGTGACAGATATCACCCTCATATTGTTTTCAAAACATTATGAATTAACTCAGTGTAGTGCAGGGGTAGGCAATCCTGGTCATCAAGGGCTGCTGTCTTGCATGTTTTACTTGTTTCTCTGCTCCAACACACCTGATTTGAATCAATGGGTGATTAACAGGCTTCTGTAGAACATGAAGAGGTAATTTAACCACTGAATCAGGTGTGTTGGAGCAGGGAAACAAGTAAAACATGCAGGATAGTGGCACTCGAGGACCAGGATTGCCTACCCCTGATTTACCAATTCTATTTGTGATTAACTAATTTTTTAAATAAATACAAAGCTATTGTGTCATCATCGATCTTCCCTCTGTAATAAATCTGTTTGTTGTTGATTATTTTTGCAACTAGTTGGTTGCACAGACCAGATGTCTTACTTCATCATATTATTGAGCCATCTTTTTATGCTTATTGTTTCGACTCTGTTACTACCTCTCTTTGTGTCACATCAGGGGTGTGTTGGCTTCAACCCTCCTCGTCTCCTCGGTCCATTCATAAATCACACCAAGGTGGCCAGAAGGCATCTAAGCACCAGCTTCAAGTGCTTTGTGAAAGAGATTTGAGGGTAGCCGTTGGCTTGTCAGAAACTGGCGTTGTTCAAAAAATTATTCACATAAGGTAAGATAATAATTGTTCCAAACCTTTTTGCTTTTAACCATGCCTTTTTCATATTTAAACCTAACTGATCATGAGAATATCTATACAAGAGGACCGATTTTGTGGATGTTAGAGGCGGAAATCATGACTTTGTTTGAACTTTGTTCCTTTTTCTTTAATGAAAGAAGATTTTGTATGTTTATTAAATGAGGCTGCATTAGTTGGGATTTAACTTTTAATTCAGGTGAATAAGTGACAAGCTGTAACAATATTTATTAAAAACCTGCTTGCAAACGGAAAAATTAATCTGGAAGACTTGTATCATCTGACCTAAAGTTTTGCTTGTGGAGTCATCTCATTAGCATTATCTTAAACACATCTTCTGAAATTCTGCACATTCCTTCTATGTTTAAGTTTATGTAAATAAATTTCCACATCAATGAATTGTGCAACAGATGTACCAGGGTAGGAGCCACATACAGTATTTCTACAGTGACTGTTGGTTCAGAGTATACCCAACTTTTACAGAACTTCAAGTGCCTTAAGGGAATGCCTTATACTTGTATCTAAAGCAACCAAATCAATAATCACACATGGTATATCCAAGGTCTTGTGCTTTAAGAGAGAAATCTCCAGATTTTTGATCTAAACTCTTCACATCTTCCTACACAAATACAATACAGCATCTGTCCTCTGCACAATCTTAGAAAACTTAAAAAAAAAAAGCCTCTGTGCTGAACGCATGTTTCAGGGTTTATTCCAGTGTGTGCATGTTTGTGTGTGTTTGTCAGTGGTGGGTCGAGTCAGCGTGGCTGGTGCTTTGTGGGGGCGGACAGGCAGACAGCACCCTGCCTCCGACCTGACAGCCAGTATCCAGAGAGAAGGGGAGATACGAAGGATGGAGGGAAGGAGAGCATGAGGGATGGGAAGGCAGATGAAGATCAGCTTGTAAAATACTACATATTCAGCAACTCTAAAATAGTAGCTAGAGTTCTTTTTGCCTTTTATTTACTGTATGTTCATTTGATCAATATTTGATCTTCTTGAGCACATTCCATCCAGTAGTAGACCCTCGTTGTGATAAACACGAATACTTCCATCTTTACATGGCAGAGTTTTCATGTCAAAAATACAGCAAAGATTGGAGAAAGTGATCTAAGTACAATAATATTACACTTGTTTTCTCTACATTTCAAAAATATTTTAATGGTCCATGTAAATGGCATGATGTTACATTCTTGTGTTTGACATACAAATTCTGTTAATGTTTGGATTTTAAATGTAATTGACCATGGTATGACCCTAAGCTGGAATTTTTAAAAGGTAGAGTCTTTTATCATTTTAGTAGAAATGTCACTTTCAATACATTTTCATCACCCACCACCATGGAAGGGGGGGAGTCGTGTAACTGTGGAGTCAATCTGATTCTAGTTGGCTGCCACAGCTGACCAACCTCAGTAAACACAAACATTTTCTTTCAGAAGGTAAGTCATTCCCAGGGTCAAATTCTTGGACCAAGTTTGTGCCGCAGCTCTTGCACTCCCATTATATGTATTTACTCACCTGATGCAGTTAGTTACAAGAGAGGTTTATCTTTTTTCAAAATTGTTGTTGAAAAGGGTAAAAAATTCTTTTTTACCTGTTAAAGACTGTAAGATTACAACAAATATTTTCCATTGAGACCTTTCGACAAGTAGCTGAGAATCATTCCTAGCTCATACTGCAAGCACTAACAGATTGTGTGAGAGCAGAGTTTAAAACTTTTACATGCAATGTGGTGATATGCATTTCTTCAAAAAAATGTTAGTTTCATTTCATACTTTTTTTGTTTTTTACAGTGATGTATTTTCCTAGCACCATAGCACTTTGCAGCCCATGAAAATTTTAGCCATAGAATCAATAGCGTACACCATTTTTGATTTGATGTGAAATTGATGCCCCCTCTACACCGCTTCTCTTTCTTCTTTCTCGACAGCAGCTCATCTGCAGGTGGCGTGTTTGAAAAATTTCTGCTCGAAAAATTTATGTCATCATTAGGCTTTTTAGATGTGTCTCTTCAGTAAGTGCAGAATTAAGTGTTTTAAGCTGAATGATGTGGAAACAAATATATTCTCTATCAAAAGCACAAAACTTACTTCATTATAATTTTCTCTTGGTCACTCTGGGTTATATGGTTTCACTTTTAACCTCTGGTGTGCAAAAAAAACCCCAAAACAAACAAAACAAAGAGAGTTTCTGGTTTTATTGGGACAGAAAAGATATCATAGACTGGTGATCTGTTCAGGGTGTATCCCACCTCTCCTCTGCTGTCTGCTGGAGATTGGCACCAGCTACCCCCAACCCTTAACAGGAGTAAGTGGGTTTGGAAAATAGATGAATTGATGAATGGAATCAGTGAGGGAGTAGGAGGGAAATATGGTGAGACAGATTGTAAAAGGGGGTAGAGAGATGGTGCATTCTGTCCTGACAGCTAGTACTGAATTACTGTGATCCCAGTTTGGCTCTGATTGATGGGATGATGACAATATGGGTTTAAGAAAATTTATATAAAGCTGCCACTCTTTTACAGGGCCAAATTATTTTAAGTGAGCACGTGACCCTCCACTTTTCCAACACAGTCTCACCCTAGAATGTGTGATAACGTAATGCAAAACTATACAAATCGTTGCCGATTATTGATAAAGAATCAAAAGTTCAAAGAAATTAGGACCAAGTTGTTGTTTATTTAATCTTCATAAAATATGCAGCTCAATAAAAAGATATAGAACCATGTTCTAAAGAGCAAGCTGTAATGTCTCGTGTGTGTATCCTGTATGTGTTCTCGGGTAATGTTACCTGCATTTCACTTCAACTTTGTTTGGCATTTCCACAGTTGCTGGTGTTTCACTGAGACATTTCATGTCAAAACATGAACCCATGCTGTCATTGTTGACTTGTCTGTTTCCATCGACTGTCATTGTGTCAACATTTGCTTTAAGTTTTTTGCTTTTAGGGCAGAAACTCTCTGGATCTTTTAAAAGCTCAAACTGTAATCAACCTAACACTTTTTGACACTTAAAAAAAGGAAAAAAAAATTCTATTGAGGCAGAAGACAGGCGCCATGAGCACATAGTCAAACATTTAAAAGTCATTATTTTATAAAATCACTTCATTGTTTTTGACCACTGATGATATTTAAAGAGAAGCATGAGCTTTCAGTTTGAAGTTCTGAGAACTGTTATGGTCCTGTCACTCTGTTTTGTACTTTGCCATGTATGTTGGCATAATTCAAAATTCTTTTTACTTTGGTCAAAATGTGAAGAAATACAGATAAAAAATTGAATCTCGTCACTTACATGATGTATAGCTAATGTTCATGATGCATTCCTGTTATGTAGATCATGTGTATATTGGTTTGAAGGGTGTTAATATTTCATCAAATTGCATTGTAAACATGGCATCTTTTTTTTGGGGGGGGGGCATCATTTTGTGCTTATGTGTGACGTTGCTGCAGCATATGTTCACTAGTATCTTCTTGTCACAGTTCTTCCATGAGCCTGTGGTAATGTTTCAATGTCAGTCTATTAGCATTTAGCCAGGGTCTCAAACCACCATCTTCTAGGTCTTCTTTGTTTTAGTTTTTTTGTTGCTCTACTCTGATATATCACATTCTGGCAATTTGTCTGTGGTTCTCCTTTTGTTTAAGTAAAGTCCAAATCACATTCATAACAGCATAACAGCAACTTGCACATCATTTTATCTTAGGTCCATGTTGGTGGAAAGAAATGGGAAGAAGAAAATGTTGGTCTTTAGTGGGGTCTGTTGCAGTGACGTGTGGTAAGGTTCATGGTTGGTGAGGCATTGACTCCTTTAAAGTCAGATTTACAAATATATAAACCCAAAAGGGTAGCTTATTCAATTGGCTGCTGGTTATTTCATACCTCATCAGCATTCTTCACACACACACACACACTCTCTCTCTCTCTCTCTCTCTCTCTCACTCACTCACCACACGCGCACACACATAGTAGTATTAAACATAAGATAAGAAAAAACGGTACAATTGCCGTTTTGGCAGTCCGACAGAGCAAAACAAAACTTAACGGCTGGCAGCAGTGCACGTGACTGTCACTGGCCTCTGCGTGAAAGGACAGCAGCAACAAGCTCCCGTTGGCTCACGTGTGCCCCCTTCAGTGCAACAGAGTACTGCCTGCCTCTCCCTTCACCTTTTCACGCGGTTTTATATCCCCTCAGCAAAACTAAATATGTCACTAACAAACATTAAACGTAAATGGTTAAAGACATTAGCCAGACTGTGGAAAATCAGGGTATATAAACCATTATATTGGCGACATGCAGCGGTACGGCAACAGGCAGGGGCCAATTGTATGTATCAACCCAGTTTGTGATGGATTGCACAATCAGAGGTGAGGCTTGGCTCGTTGCTGCCGCACCTCGCGTTTCACCCTTGTATGTGAACAGGAAATATGCAATTTCAGCGATTTTGACTATAAAAATGTGATTTAGACAATAAAAATGTTTGAAAATTACTCATATATAAAGATCAGTGGACAAATATTAATATTCATTTTATGTTATCTTTTTGTTTTTCTTGTCATGACGTCTCTGGTCTGTTGGTACCCATCAACTGACCATACACAGTATGCAACCATTACAAAAAAAATGAGGTATTTGTTGTTGGTACTCTTGCAATGCCACATACTCCAACAATACAATATGTATTCAACAGAAACCATGTGAAATTGTGAACAATGTTGTATTTACATAGTCAGTATGCAAAAAAGAATAGAATACTTCCCTGATGCATATATGAGATAATAAGAAAGACAATCACTGGCATTGTTACACATGAAAGCAATACAAGTACACCACAATAATGTGACAGTGAAGGAAGAGTTTGTAATAGTATGACATGCAATTGTGTAACATTATTGCTGGGTCACTACCATGTAACTGTAGTTATTCAGGCATATATATATATATATATATATATATATATATATATATATATATATATATATATATATATATATATATATATATATATATATATATATATATACCTGAATAACTACAATTACACATATATATATATATATGTGTGTTTGTGTTGTTTTAAAGTTATTACACTTATGCTACGTAATTTTGCTGCAGATCACACTACGAATAAAGAAGTATCTAATATGGAAAAAGGCAACAACATGACATTATTTTCTTTCAACTACGTATCTTAATTTCCCATAGAAATGTGAGGCAGACAAATATTAGATGGGACCAAAAGATTTGAAAATGTAAGAATTTATCAGGTAAGCTTTGCAATAAACAGCAGCAGCTTTTACCACTACTTTTAATCACACCCACCATTAATTTCTAATTTCATGTAGACACATTGATTCCATAAATTTACAAGTCTACCAACTATTTATACTTTAAGCAAAGTTTAACTGAACAATTAGATTTTAAATTATGTCATCAAGGGTTTTATTGATGAAAACTACATAAAATGACTTCTGACAAATGCCACAATGATCCAAGCTTTTCATGCCATTCACATTTTCATGTTTTTGGCCCAAGATTGAGCATTTGCTTGTATAGTCACATTACAGTCTGGCCTGAGTGGAGCATAGTGGCAGTGCATATATGACAAAAGAGCTCACCTAGATCTGTTCAAAAATTTTAAGTAAGACTGGCCACAATAGCCTTCTTCTAGGCTACAACTGTGATCTTGACAAGGTCAAACCATGGACATAAAGCATACTATAACTAAGCTCCAAAGGCTGAGCTCCCCTACAAAGTTGCTTGCGATACAATCTTTAAGTTATGCTCCATGTAAACAAATTAAACATTTGTCTGACTGAAAAAATAAAAATACACTTCAGATAATCTTTTTCAGGTGTTGATTTTTGTCGATTCACATAGTTCCTACCTCATTGGTGTGTGTTCAAATATGCATTTCTTAAAAATGTTTAGTCTCAAGTAGTTAAGTTTTAGAAGTGGAGTCACTTTGTCCAACTTTATTTATGTCAGTGGCTCAAGGAGACAACCAAGTTGGCAGGTGCATCCTCACACAGTCTGAGAGAGTTGTGCCAGGGCGGGATATAGAGCACTGTGAAAACAAAGAAAACAGAAAATAGCAGGAAAAACCTATTTGGTGAGCACTAAGGTGAGTGTAGGTCAGTATAGCAAGATTGTTATCCAGTGTGAAGGGGGCCTAATGTAATTGTTTTTGGACTGGTGGTGCAATATGTACAGGGAGAAAATGCAAACTCCTCAAAAAGAAAGAAAATTGTCAGGATTTAAACATGCAAACCTGTAGCTGTAAAGCAGGTCCTAACTAGCTTTACCACCATGCAGCTCTCATGAACTCAGTGTTTAATAAAAATGCTAACAAACAAAAAGCTACACAGCAATGTTATTGCATTTTTATCCCATTTGTGCCAAATCTCACTCAAGCTGGATTTGATCCTTAATCAGCTAGATGAAAATACGACTGAATTAACATGTATTTATCTAAGCAAAGTGACAGTCTTTCTTCATATTTTTTAATCTTTCAAACCCCTATACTGAGCTCAGCCCTTGTTGCTGTCTTTTCACCACACTTTGGAACCTTTTTTTTTGTCTTTCTCAGACATGAAAAAGCAACTCTTTTTTTTCCCCCGAGCTGACAGGGGATTCTGGTAACTGTTGGATGAGTGGAGGTGTGAAGGAGAGAACGACTCTCTGCGGCAACCTCTCTTTCCTGCTAAATGGTGCCGTTAAACAGCGCAATAGTGAGGAAATCAGGTTTCTGCTGAGAGCAATTAGATCGTTCACTGAACAGGTGGTGCTGCATTCATTAGCACACTCCCGTGCAGTGCAAGTGTGTGAGTGTGTGTGAATGTAGTGGTGCAAACATGTTTCTGTCCTGCAATCGTACATTTGGAGTTTGTACACATGAAAATAAGCAGGCGCTGTAGCTGACACATTTTTTTTTTGCTGTTTTATTTCAATATTTTTTTTTTATTTACTTTTAGCATCACTAATAGTTTCTACTCCAGTTAGCTCTCTCGTTCTGCTTCCTTGGAGCAAATCATTTGCAAATATTTTGACTAATCTATTATTTAATGTCCCTTTTGCAGCTGCACGTGGAAGCCACAGGAGACTTGTTCTCTGTATGTTGAGTGGAATGCAGCTCCCTCTTCTTGTGCTGTCAGCGCAGCATTAATAAGCAAGAGAAACACATCAAACCTCATGTTTACATAAATTTCAGGCAGCCGTCAGTTTGAATTCATTCATTGGGATCGTCCTGTGAGACTCGCAGTGCAATTTATTCAGTCATTTAAATAGCAAAATTTGCAACAGCAGTTCAGCATGCAAAAATCAAACACGATAAAATAAAACAAAATAAAAAATACAATTGCATGTGTCTTAATGTGAACTTATTCAACACAAGAGGCAGGAGGGTTATCACTTCCTGAAAGGATAACCAGATCAATTAAAGGCCTAGCATTCCCTGAAGGAATGCATATCACCCTCCGCCTCCTATGCCAGAGTTTTAAACTGTGATTACCTTGTGATGTCAATGGGTGGAGATATTTTAGAGAGGTTCATAAATATCCTTTCTGTGGTTCAGTAGATATTTTGCTAACAGACAGTTGAACACAGGCACACACATATTTAATGGCGGACAATAAATACTGCTTCTTAGTGGCCCTTTGAGAAATGGAAAGATGTACAAACTTCTTCAAAACAATAAAAAATATATTATAATAATAAATAATTAATAAATAATTTGCTCCCTTTTAAAAGTAAAACAAATTGTGTGTTGTTTTTTTTTAGAAATATACTTAATTCAACACGTTCTAAAAATTGTCTTTTAATCAAATGGTTATTTTAGTTTGAGATCTGTTCAAATTTAAACCTAAATGAAACCCGTTATTATTATTTTTGTGTCAATAATGGTTCATATTACTGGACTGATAAACTACCTGGCAGTAACTGACTCTTTGCAGTTTCATGCAGTGTCAAGCATGTTATGTTTAAACTAAATATACCTGAGTCATGGTTAGGTACAAACCTTGGTATGAGTGTCATGGTTCAGTACAGTGTGGCAAGAAAGGGAAACAAACAACAAATCCTTCTTTCTTTCCTTTTTTTCCTTTCCTTTTATTTATAACTTTCCCAGAGGCACAGAATCTAAAACATAAGAACAACACTTGATAGTGAAGAGGCTCAAAGGTCATAATAAGCAGTGTAAGATTTGTCAGCTGTTACTCTTAGTATGCAAGAAAAAAGTCACATTTTACTGACTATTTCATCCAATCTGAATTGTAAGCAGTAACCCTCAGGTCGTGTCAAAACAGAAAGTTTAATGAACTTCAAAATATTTTTTTAAAGTAAAAATAAAAAAACAAATACCAAGAAGGGTGTTATTTTTTTTATTTATCTAAGTTATTTTGACATTTAGACTTGATGCAAAATAAAGAGCAACACTGAACTCGGTAACATCTCCCAATGTGAAAATACAGATTAAATTAAATATGAAACATTTAAAACTAGCTTCTCAGTGGGCTGCGTTTGATATCAGGGATATTGAATAAACATACAAATGAAATTCCAAAACCAATTTTAATTTTATTACGTGAGCCAACGGCTTGCCATACCTGCTCTTCTTGTCTCCCCCACTATGGCTGTCCATGATCAGTAGCACCAGCATCAGAGCTTTTCCCACACAGGCAGGTCTTTAAGCTTCTGACTGTTACTCTGAACAACTTGTGCTTTGTTTGATATAGAGTCTTTAGGTAGTATCTTCTTCTCTGTTGTGTCTGTTAACAAAATGCAGTTAAATGAAACACGCAACCATAAATACCGCAAGATTTGCACTAAAATCTGTGTGCTGTCTCTGTGTTCACAGTCAGACAGAAGACTTCAAGTTTATTTGGAGAAACCAGTGTTATTTTAAAACTAAAGGTTAGTTGCAACATAATCCATGACTATAGATGTAACAAAGTAACCTAAAAAAACTAATCATTTTTTAATTTATTTCATGTACATCATAGCAACCATAGGACAACTTCACGTGAAATCCAAAGTCACTCTGAACAGTGGATGATGACCCCATTCCAACATAAAGAATTAGTCAGAACATGAATGATCTTTGTAGGGTCTTGAAGATGAGGTTGGGAACAACATAGGCTCTCCAGTATGTATGAGAGAGTGTGTTACATCCACAATGTTTTTGAGCATGCACACAACCTCCGTAGTGAGGTTATGGTAGTTTATCATCATGCCAGAGGTGTATCAAAATCCTGGGTAAAGTGTAGTGGCAGTATGTCCATAAACTAGGGCCAATGTGCACTGACATGGCTAACCTTAACCCATGCCAAAGCTATGTCCAAGATTGCAACAAGGTTGTGGAAACAGCAGATGTGATACCTATAGTGATAGTGGGTATCACTTGGGCTGACCCTGGGCTGAACTAAATTAGCCCAAATGAGCAGCAAACCGAGGGCGAGGGACAAGACGGCTGTCAATCATTCTATACAATGAAAGTCATTAAATGTAAAAAGTTAGCTTTTTGAAAATACTGGGATTTTCTCGAGACTGTTTGGCACCAGTTTTGTTGTAAATTTTACAAAATGTGGTACAATATTTTTGATTTGTGCTTATTAGTTATTTTAACATTTTTTTGGTAAACACCAGGGAGGGCTTAGCCCTACTAGCCCACTTATACCAGCTGTCCCTGGGTATCACATATGCTCATACTAAGAGAATTGTGGCAAGGTGGGTGTATATTGCATTTTCAAGAATGTGGAAAATAACCGTAAAAAACTTTTCAGCTATATAGGTTATATGACTAAAGGTTTAGCAGCATAATGATGGCCTTCACACTGAAGAAGGTTTCCAAATCTGTTACAATCCAGCCATGCTCTAAGAGGTCATGTAGGTCATGCGAAGAGAAGTGGGGTCATCATCCAGTGTGCAGAGGGCTTAAATAAATCAAAAGCTACATCCATCCATTAATTTTCCTTTACCCATTTTTCCATTCAGGGTCTTGAGGAGCTGATCCCTATCTCTGGTGGTCACTGGGTGGGACTTGGGATATAACCTTAGACATGTTGCCAGTACAAAATGGAGGGTTATAAAGAAGAAAAAAGCCTATAGAATTGCAATAAATAAAGAAGATTTCATTTAAATTGACTAGGATGAGCAAAAAAACAGCTAACGATCTTGAAACAAATTAATCTCCTTAAAATAAGAATATAAAATAGGAAAATTAAAAAAGATTCAGCTATATCTTCTGACAAAAACGCTGAGCTGATTGGTGACTCTAGCACCAGGTGGACTGGATGCATAAAATATGTAGCTGTCAAATTGAAGGAAAACATCAAACTACACGTAGAGCAAAAGTCAAGGTGATGTCAATATGTCCAGGAGACATGGAGGGAAAAACACATAAGACAGAACATGTAGAAAACATCAGCAGTGCTTGTGTGTGTATGGGTAGCATATTTTAACCTACAAGCTTCCCAGTTAGTTCATTGGTTTTAAGATCTGCTCACACATCTTCTGTCCCTTATAGATCTACTCATTCCTTTTTTACCAGCCTCACACACAAACGTGAAATCACCTGTGTGACACTGTATTTTTTTTTTTCTTTCTAACATACATGCATTGTTAGCTTCTCACCCCTTTCCAGCAAAGGAGTTTCACTCTCTGAAGTGTGTGATCAATGGTGTCAGACACATCAGTCTGAGCGTCCCAGAAATTTCTGCCATGTTTTCTCTGTAATGTCTGGAATTTACACAGATTGCTGTGATAAGCAGTTGCAACCCTAAGGGTGTGCCGTGCCATGTTGGTGATGGATGTCACAGAGAGCAGCAAGGCTCATTCAACCTAGCTTGTATGCAAAATAAAAAAAGATCCCCTTGCTGACTAGGAAAAAAGGCAGCTCCCAATACAGCTGGGAGACCTTGAAGTGAATGGGCTCCAGCAACAATGGATGATGCTGATTGCTGGTTGTGTCAGTTGATAAGAAGGGTGTGATGCTGAGCATGATCACTCAGTAACACAAACATTGATGTTGTCCAGACTCACCAAAACAGCTAATAAGTATTTTGTGCATGTTTCCAAAACAAATGTAGTGTCACAAATTATAACTGGAAATTGTGAAATGCTAATGTTTCACTAAGGGTAGTAACTTACTGAGCTGTGACTGTTGGTGACTAGTTTGCAAATAGCATTTGCAAAGGAGTCTCAAAAATGTCTTTAAACATTCACAGGAATTTTCAATTTCCTCATGTGTGTTGCAGAGACTTGCAGTTTTGTGGCTTAAATTTTGAACATGTTCAAAAGATTTGTGTGACAAATTTTCCCTCAAAAGAAATGCAGAGATCTCTCGAACTGGCATCTTAAATCTGTCTGTCATAAACGTGGTGGCAGCTGCCTTGGAAGGTACAAAGTGGGCCGAGGTGGATACAATTTGGACAAAGGTGAGCAACAAAAAAGGACTGAAATTTGCATAAACTGACTACACGAAATGTGTGCACACATCTCACGGTTTGCTTGATCGCATTCATTCAAGTGAGTCTGCATTGGAAAATTTTCTTACTTTCTCACAATTTTGAGTCACTTATTGCCCATTCTGAGCATGAAGGCATTGCTCATAAGTAAGCCTTTATTTTGAAAATGCAAGAGTCTTTGCTTTTGTCCAGTATAGCTAATTAATGTTTTGTCATGAGTTTGAATTGCACGCATTGACAATATGGTTCAGTGAACCCAGTGACCTTATTTGCATTACCATCTTAAAACCTATTCCTAACTAATGTGATTATCTGTTCTTGTATCATTTTTCCTCTGCTTAAAGTTCTTTTAGCATTTCAGAGCACTGCAAACAACATCTAAGAACAAAAGCAACTACATCCCATATCCTGTCTACCTCATGAACATTTAGCTTTACAATAATGTCACACAATCTTAATAGGTGTTTCTCATCTTGACAGCAAGAGGCAACAGGTGGCATGTGGCAGTCTGAACAGCAACAGGTTGTGGTTCTTCTACTGAAGGTTTGTTTTTCAGGTTGTCCTCTTCAAAACATTAACTCCAGTCAGTCACCGAACTCTGGGTAATAATTTTCCCCAGGAGCTGAACGAACCACATCTCACTTTCTTGTATTTTAGGAAGCTGAAGAATGACTCAGCTGTTGGAGTTTTGGGTCAGTTTACACAATAAGTTACAACAAACAACCGTTTCACCCAAACACTATCTGTATTTGCTATTTACTTCCTTGTTGGCACTCCTGTGTTTGGCATGTGATACATCACACTTCTGAGTGATCACAAAAAATGCAGAAGAGACCCTAGCAACTTTTTCGATCTTTTATTAATTTAAAATTAGTGTAAATGTTTTATGTGACTCTGAAAACAAGCACATTTTATTACTTTCTTTTGATTTATGTTAGCTCCAAAACATTTTTCATTTTCACTTTAATATTCAAAAGAGATGAAAAGACATGAGATCACAAGCTGATTATTGCGCTGCCAGAGGAGAGTCCAATAAACTAAATAATTTTCTTCAGAGCAGAGTAGGGAACAGAGACATTAGTTAAGACAACAAAAACCCAAAACACAAACCAGAGGTTTGTTAGAGAATTAAAAATTAGAGCGTGCAGATGGAACAAACCAGAGGTTTGTGTTAAGTGTCTAGTTTGTTTTGTGTACTATGCGTTTAAAACCTTATCAGGTTCTGCCAAATCCTGTACAGAGTTTCTCATTCACCCATTCATACACCCCTGTACAGTGTCATGTATCTATATTGTGGGATCCTTGGGGTAAGACTTATTCAAGGTACTCACATTAGAAGAGGCGTGCATAATTGCACAAGGCTTGATGAGTGAGTACCACGTCTCTCAAATTAGAGAGTGCAGATGGAACGGTCATACCTTTCATGCCTCCTTCTGCTGCATTTAGAATGATGTAGGGACTCAATCAGCTCCAACGTGGTCTCTAAGCATGTGAGTGACAGGTGGTGGTTAGAAGCAGCACCTGAGAAGACTTGCTGCAGACTGTGTGTAATTTAGAGCATAATATTACAAGATAAAAAATAGGATATAATTTGTGACTAGAAATTCATCAACATCAGTATCAAATCAATGTTGATTTCATTAATTATAGTGATACTTAATCCAATTAGCATTTTAATGACATTAACATAATAACATGTTTGCATTTTTATGGTTTCTGTAATCATCCTAAAATAAAATAGTCAATTTCATATGGACTTAGAGTCATGGAAAAAAGGAAATTTGCCCTCTTTTAATTGTAGGGTTTTACATATCAGGACATGATAAAAGCTGTGTGTGAGTGCACCTCACTATTTAATAAGTAGAACTACTTTGAGCAGCATTAACTTGAAGTGGACATTTTCTGTATGTATAATTGGTTTCATAAAAAACACCTAATAACTGCTTTGACTTACCACAGGCAGAAAGACACAACATTGCTTCCTATTTACATTACCTACAGCATCCCTTTCAGTGTAGTTTTACAGACTCTTCCTGGTGTATCTGAATTTCTGCAGAAGACTACACTACAGATGGATCATTGATTTACACAGATTCTGGTGTTTGTCTTCCTTTCCTGCAAATTGATGTTTAAATATCATCATTTTAAGTAATAAATGCTGTTTTACACTACAGTTGCTATTTGAGAATGTTCTTTACGATGGCGACCTGCATTTCCATTTTCCAATTAACACTGAAACGGTCTTGCAAATAGAAGTAATTTACACCAAATCAAACAAAAACAGTGATTTAGAATGCAGCTATATGCATGGCACTGAGTAGCATTTGCTACAAGACCAATGATATTTGAACATACAGCAGGAAGATGAGAGACACTGAGCTCATGTTAGAGGAGGGGTTCTCCAACTCCAACTTCTTATTATTGTTGAAGCACAAGGTTTTTATCATGTTACCTTGTATTTAATGTGACAATAATGTAGGGACATGACCCACCCAATATTTTAACAAGTTGCCGCCATGTTGCTACACCTAGCCCCTGATGAAAGCAGTTTTTTGCTCTGGTTCAGCACAGAGTTGGTTCTACTGGAGCGCTTTTTTAAACAGTGGTAGTTGAGTGTGGTGGTTCAAGCAGGAGAAAAAACTGATGTTAAGTTAGCACTGCCTCGGAACTAGCTCCAAAACTGGTTTTGTAAATAACCTGCATATTGTGTAGTTTGGTTGTTTTGTCATTTCATTTTAGTTAGTGGCTTTGGTTTCCTTGAATTTTTATTTTTTATTTTTTGCCAAAATTAAATGGTAAATGGTCTACAATTTATATAGTGCCTTTAAATGCTGAAAAATGCTTTACAGAGTTCCTCATTCACCCATTCATACAGTGCTTTCATTTATGTATTTTTACACACTATGAACAGGACTTCTAAAAATATATCACTCATACAGGAATAATCATATTGGTGGACAGTGGGGGCTGATGTGTCTTGCCCAAGAACACGTCAGCACACTGCAGGGACTGGAGAGCAAACCCTTCCAATTGGAGGGTGACCACCCTGGCCACTGGGCCAAAACCATTTTAGCAAAAGACACTTCAGTAGAATTTTCTCTTTTGCTCACAATGTCCCTAATACATACCATGACTTTTAAAAGTCATATTACTTTAAAATTATGTCTTTTTAAAGTCATGGCATTTGTCCTAATAGATGGGATATAAGGACAAGTAAATCAAGAATTTTGCTTTTCAGCTCAGCTCCTTCTTTCCTACAAACAAACTGGAGCAATGCCCTCAGTACTGTAGATGAAACCCCGCTCCATCAGTCCATCTCTCACTCCATTCTGCCATCACTTGTGAACAAGACTTTTAAACATCACCTATGGCCATTAGATATAAATCAAAACCAAATGACCAAGATCCTGGACACAAGTGGCCAAAATGTTTATTCTCCAAAGGATGCCTGGGCTCATCCAGGGGGAGCTCAGAGTAGAACCAATGCTCCTCCTCATTGAAAGTAGTCAACTGTAGTCAACTTTCTGTGTAATATGTGACACTTTTCCATTAAGATGGTTTGCGCTGGATTTTTCCTGGCACGTTCTATTGAGCAGAGACCCAGAGCAAGAACTAGTTGAAGGGATTATGTATCTTCTCTGGTCAGAGAAGGCCTTGGGATCAACCTAGGAGGAGCTGTAGTGTGTCACTGGGAGGAGGGATATCTGGGTTTCCCTCCATTGTGTGTTTTTTCAGAAGATAACTCTAAAGCACTTACATGTTCTAATTCAGACATTAAAAGAACTTTTAAAATAATGACATGGTGGCTTATGTATTTATGTAAAACACAAATTGTCTCTTTAACCAGAACAGCATATGTCATGTAGTTTGCGTGAGACAGATAGTGTGACAGACAAGGATTGGAGGCTATCTTTATTGTGCAATAGGTGGCTTTAGGTGGCTGAATGACATAACACGGGTCTGCTTGGGACATGAATAGCATCCTATCTGTATATGTGTGTGTGTAGGGGTGTTTAAACATCAGTCAAATCAGTAATAAACCAGTCAATAAGTTTGTCCCTCATCATGATAAGCTCTTGTAGGCTTTACAGCTTGAACACTGACGTTCTTCTCCAAAACATATTGCAAACACAGCTATCAAAAATAAAGAAAGATAAGATTTTATGATTTCATCCTTTATTGTTCTGCAAAAAGTATTCATATCTCATGGATCTTTAACCAGTATTCAACAAAATGGGATTTAATTTTTGTAGATTTTTGTTTGGAGTGATATTATCTGAAAAGTTCATCATGATATAAATGCATGTATGTTATTCAGCCCAAACCTTCTGTGTAATATGTGACACTTTTCCATTATCCACACTCTCTGACTCTGCTTAGACTCCTCTTTGCTATGGTGGTGAGATATCATTATCAGAGACAGACAGAGGGTGTAAGATTCAGGGGATTGTAATGCTTTAATAGTGTTTGTTATGTGCTGCTCTTGTTCCCCATATCTGTGTGTGCATGTCTGGAATAAAAAAAAATAAAAAACACCTTAACAAGTTCTTCATTTCAAATATGACACCAAATTCTCAATTGCTTCGTGTATACTATAATTATCTCATAAACACACTTCTCCTCCTTTTACCCCTCCTACTCCATAAACATACACATGCTTGCATTCATGCTGGATTCAAAACATCAAACAAGCTGCCGCTGTTTTAGCAAGTGTGTCAGGGCTTATGTGTGAAAGGCAGGAGGAGCATGAGTTCATGCACGGTGGCTGGGCAGAGAGGGGGACACAGGATAAGATAAAGACAGCTTAGTGTTTAGTGATGAGGAGGGCTGTTTGAGAAGACGAGTGTCGAAGAAAAACTGCAGCCTCCAGCCAGAGTGAAGGACAGCTTAATGTGCATGTAAGAACATTACAAAAGAAGTATCTTCTAGCTAAAGTGCACCAAGAAGTTCGGAAATTATGCATGATACAATCATTACAGCTCCTGCTTGCTCTGCTTGTCTGGAAGACAAAACACATATTTCTCAAAACAATAAACTATCTGATAGGAACCGCGTTCCAGTGTAACCCAAAGTGAACTTACACCCACATGGTTTTGGTCAAATAATAGCTGCAGTAATATTATAATGTCCCAGAGAGGCTGGGTGAGCTGCAAAGGCTGCTGAGAAGCTTTGGGACGCAAATGCATAGACTTTTCCTAGTTTTGTGTTCAGATGGTTTATTCTTATTAGCTGGTCGGTTCAGTTTTTGCTCTAATATTTCTGTTCTGGTCTGTGTTAATGTTAATTGTAAAACTGACATCATAAGCACAATGTTGTATCTGGTGTAAAAAAGGGTGATAGCACTACCTGATGGATGGAAATGAAAAAGTTTGAAAGAGATTAAAGGAGTGACATGTCTGTGGTGTGAGTTGACCATTATCACCATTACCTGTTACCAAATCACTACAATATATAGTATTCAGGAGAATTTAAAGAAAATTTTTGAAATGTCACCATCAGTTGCTTTGGGTAAATAAACTGTACAGTGTCATCAAAAAGAGGAAGCTTAGACTCTGTTGGATGTAGATGTGATAAAATACAGACCATAAAAAGTGAAACTAACCAGGTCCATGGTAGCTCGGTTGTCAGTGCTGCGGTCTCGTAACCCTGAGGCTGTGAGTTTGAGCCAGGGTTGTGTCAGCAAAGGCATCCAATTGACAATTCTATCGTGTAAGTTCACTCGCTGTGGCAAACCGTGCAGAAGGGAGCAGCCAAAAGAACAACACTAAATGCAAAAATAATCATATGTGAATATGTTTAACGGTCTGACTTTCTGAAGCTTGGCTATTGACATTTATCATCGTCATCATTATATTAATGGCACAAGACTAAAGGTACTGTCATACTGTTTCATATTTCATCAAGTATGTTGATGTATTCTGAAATATTTTTGAGTCAATATATGAAGAAGTGAAGAAAGAGTATTCTGTAAATCATTCTTGTGCTTTCAATGTCAGACATCTTTTAACATTCCTGATGCATCCACATTACATGTAATGTTACATTACATTACATGTAATGTGGATGTGTTGGATTGAAAGGTGGTGGGTTCACCAGCATCTTCTTGACACATTTCTGCCATAAGCCTGAAAGTCAATCTTCTTTCAGCATCTACCCATGTTCGCTCCCAGCATCTTCTAGTGCTTCTTTTTCTTGCTAGTTTCTCTCAGTTCCTATACTCTGGCAGATTTCAGTCTGGCGAATTGTCCTCTGTTTTCCCCTAGCTACAAATAAGGTCAATTTCTTCTAGGTCCATGTTAGAAGACTTGACAAGTAGAAAATGTTGGTTCCTTAGGATGTTTTATACTTTTATTGCATAAAACATAAAACATTGCATTTTATTGAAATGTCCTAAATCGATCATGATCAACTTAAATTGTCCTTATAAGGCCAATTAAAAACAATATGCAAAGTAAAATAAGCGACTGCATAAAAATCCACTCTATTGTAACAGGCTGTCCTAATTCAACTTTGATTATTGAAAAGTACAAGTCAGGGGATGGATACAAAATGATTTCCAAGGCCCTAAACACCCCAGTTCTGTAAAATCCATCATCAAGAAATAGAAGGAATATGGGACACATGTAAATCTACCAAGAGCAGACTGTTCTCACAAACTGGAATTAGGACAGTCACTTTAAAGGGGGTGAATATAAAAGGCCATTTTATATTTTTTTGGCCATTTTTTTGACCATGATTTATTTATGACATCAATAAAAGCATATAACTTCTATAAATTATCATTGATAAAAATGCTTCAATGAGACAAGCGATGGCAACAACTTGCAAGTTTAAAAGCACCACAAGTATGACACAATATGCATTAGCATAGTATACAATTAGCATACAACTAATAATCATTATTGCTGGGTCACTGCTTCATAATTTAAATTTGCTGATTTGGGTTAAAGACTTTTGAAGAAACGTCAAAGTCAGATGAGTCCGTTCACAGATTTCACTCCAGTCAGTGAATCTATAGCCATTTTTCCATTGTCCTGACTCAGCACAACTCGCTTGACTCTAAGGAGTTCTGCAAGGCCTAGTGAGTTTCCATATGACTGATTGCTGCCTGAATGTGGGTGGGAAGTCGTAACGTTAAAACACAAAACTTACCACCAATGGGTAAATAAGTAAAATAAAGTCACAAAACACTCACCATTCTCTGCTATGGTTTCCAAGTTGCTGTGGTCCAGTCAAGGTCACCTTCCCTCCACTGGTCGAAGCCTGTAAATCGAGTCCATTTGGTTGAGCTCCATCTGAATTCTGTCGATCAGATGCCTGCAGTTGACTGAAGTAAAAGCTTCAGCTCAATTTGGCTTGTATGGAACCTTAGCCGAGTGTGTTCTAAGAAGCGAGATGAAAGTGGGTGGGACCACACAATGGAAAGACTCTGAACCCATGCAAAAGGGAGCCTGTGGAAAAGTATTGAGTTAAATATTTCAATAAACTAGTGTTTAAAAACACTGGTGTTTGTTATGTGGTTGATGTGGATCTTTAACAGCTATAGTTTATTCTTTTTTTTTAACAGTGTCATAGTGAGGTGGGGTGTGGGGTTGTTGAGTGCAGTGTGACCACCTCAAGTGACTCAAATAAACCGGATTTAACCACTTTAGTGACTGACACAGATTAACCTGAGTTTGTAAAATGAACTAAATCGACCACTTCTAATACAAATGCAATAGGTGGTACAAATACTCTTTTTGGCTACTGATTTTAATGGTTCCCTCTCTCTATGACATGCAGTTTTTCACAAGTCCATGCTGTATTTAGATCAAATTCTAATCCAAGTTTTCTCTAATTACTATATGTTTAATGTGCTGACTCCCAAATTAAGCTTTGAGAGTAGTTTTGGTGCCTAAGATCTCCAATAGCACAACCTCAAATCCAGTGGCGTTTTCTCTGGGGGGTCTAAGTCCAAAATACACACTAAGGTATCACACCAGTGTATTTACATGAATTAAAACAACAAAAGCAACATTATAATGTACATATAAATGCACATATGCACAAGTGCTTTCTGAACACACCAATACTTACAAAGACGGAAGTCTCCCAAGGCACAAGCCTGTAGGACACATTTAGCGTTTATAAGACCTGTTTTCTCCTTTATTTATCAAAACTTTACTGGAGAAAATACGTCAAAGCTGGTTTCATGGTGAGTACACTCACTACTTCACATATTCTGCACATAAAATATAACGAAGATCAGATGTCTCACTCTGATTAGAATTCAAAACACCAAACATTCTAACAGTTTTTTTTAGCATAAATTCTCTTAAACTAATTATTAACTATGAGCCTATTTATTACCTTGCTTATGTAACTTAGTCACGTAATGAATGAATTACTGTCTTTGAATAAAAGGCAGCACATCCGCGTGTCGACCTTTCAATCAGGCAAACTTTATGACAGATGGATGTGACGTCAGCCCTCATGGCGGGAGTCCCACGCTCCGGCGGCGGGAGGCGGTGAAATGGAAACACAGCTGCATTCAGCAGCTCAGGGCACAGGAGAGGTGTGCCCCAGAACCGTCCTATCTCTTGTACTGAAGAGGAGCTACTGCGCATGTACAACTTTTAATGACAGTCTATGGACAAAGATTGTTGCTCCCCGGAGCGGAAATACGTCACCAATCAGACAACGTCGAAGAACGAAACAACTTTACATATCATTAACTATAAAATATTTATCTTACACAACTAAAAATATATATACATATATTTCAAAATATTTTTATTTTGCTATTTAATTTGTAATTAATTTTTTTATGTGTCATTCAAGGTAATGTGAGTGGTGGGGCGGCGCCTTTTATTGGCCAGCCGCCTCTGCTCTGAGAACTAACACAGACCAGGAGATCTGACAACATTGTATGAATCTCACATAATTTTATTTTCATGGTTTGACCAAAACAGCTACACCTCCTTCCCATCGCAGCACCAGATGATTTTAGTTTTAAACTCAGGCCTGAAAGGATTCGTCAAGGAATACTCGGCCTTTGGATCGCCTTGCTGCTGAAAAGTGCTATATAAATAAATTTCACTTCACTTTATATGAAAGTTAGTTTTTGATTTTAATAACCAAAGAGAAAAAAATGTGTAAAGATACATAATATATATATACATATATGGGATTTGGGATACTAAAAAAGCAGAAATAGAACTCACAAAGGGACTCAGACAGTTTTTCTGTATGTAAAACAACGATAAACCATACCACCCATATGGTTTTGATATTTAAACTTGTTAATTTTCTCATTGCTTTTTCAAAGCAGACATCCATTAATTTAGTGTTTTTATATTTTGGTTAAAAAAAAGGTGAAGATTAATCAGGAAATATTAAAAATATAATTCCTCTGCAGTCCAAAATGCAACAATCAAAGGCTCAATAATAATCTTTTAGAATTGCGTCGCTCAAGATGGCAGCATGTTGGAGCAGCTCTGTTACATTCATTCTGAGATATTGCTTTTGAAAATGTCATTCCTCTTTTTTTCTTGATGTAAATCACTTTTTTGGATCATTATTTCCTCTGGTATCGGATGCTGTGCAGCTGGAAGGATTTTTACTGAAACCTTTTTTACTTTTGGACATTTTGTCATGATGCAACAAGTGTTAAATGTGAAGAACCCTGAAGTCCAGTCATGTCCAGAACCAAGCAGACTGCCCGTAAATCCACCGGAGGTAAAGCTCCCAGGAAGCAGCTCGCCACCAAAGCTGCCAGCAAGAGGCCCGGTACCGTGGTATGAAACCAGAATTATGAGCTACAACAACATTTATTTTAAACTGAAACTGATTAATAAAGTATCTTTGAATTGAATTGAATATCCAACCTAAAATAAACCTCTGGTGGAGCACTAAAGAGACAGACTTTTAGTTTTTAACAAATGACGTCACAACTGAGAGAGAAACTTAACTGGAAACCTTTGAACCAGTTTGTAAATCATTTGAAACTGCTTATATCCCACTATAGGAGATTCTTCACACCTAAAAACAATATTTTCTTCAGTGGTGGAGCGTTATAATTACCTTAAGATGTAACTTGTAGAAAATATGTAACTTGTCCAAAAGAACCTTGTTTGTCTCCCATCCAAACTGTCATTTTAACACTTTTTCTTTATTAAACACCACGCTTCTGTTTTCTTCATTTGTGATTATTTATCACCAATTAGTAAAAAATACACTTTATTTCAATGTTTAACATTTAATAATATAATAATTTTCTTTGTTGCCATTAAGACAAAATAAGTTAAACAAAAACATCTGGGTCTAAGACTAAAAGAACCTGATCCAAACATCTGGAAAAAGAAAATAAATAAGAGAAACAAAAACATCAAATAAAATCAGAGTTAAAATTTATTTTTTTTATCTGGTTTTCAACCAGCCTGAGCAGAAAGTTCTGAGGGACAGCCAGAGTTCAGCTGATGACCCCTGAGAACGGAGGAGAGGCGTTCGGTTGGTGCCCGCTGAGGGCGGAGGAGAGGAGCTGAGTTTGTACCCGCTGAGGGCGGAGGAGAGGAGCTGAGTTTGTACCCGCTGAGGGAGGAGGAGAGGAGCTGAGTTTGTGCCCGCTGAGGGCGGAGGAGAGGAGCTGAGTTTGTACCCCCTGAGGGCGGAGGAGAGGAGCCCGGTTTGTGCCCCCTGATGGTGGAGGAGAGGAGCTCAGTTGGTGGTCACTGAGGGTGGAGGAGAGGAGCTGAGTTGACTCTCACAGATCCTATCAAGCAGAAAACAGGACAGACTTTAGAACAACAAGTTCTGCTCACAGAAAACTGAACCTGAAACTTTAATCTTGGAAAGTTTCTTGTCGGCCTGCAGCTAAAGTGATGAGGCTGTAATGGGAGCAAACCTTGTTAAAATCCAAGCCGTTTTCTGGGTCTGCCATCCTCCTCATCTTCATCTCCTCTGCGTTTTCTTGGCCTTGGGTGTTTTGAGGTAGAGGAGGATGCAGACCCTGACTCTTCCTCTGAGTCGCTCCCTTTTCTGGCCCTCTTCCTGGCTGGATCGTCGTCCTCCTCCCTCTTCCTCTTCCTGTAAATCATTTGAAACTGCTTATATCCCACTATAGGAGATTCTTCACACCTAAAAACAATATTTTCTTCAGTGGTGGAGCGTTATAATTACCTTAAGATGTAACTTGTAGAAAATATGTAACTTGTCCAAAAGAACCTTGTTTGTCTCCCATCCAAACTGTCATTTTAACACTTTTTCTTTATTAAACACCACGCTTCTGTTTTCTTCATTTGTGATTATTTATCACCAATTAGTAAAAAATACACTTTATTTCAATGTTTAACATTTAATAATATAATAATTTTCTTTGTTGCCATTAAGACAAAATAAGTTAAACAAAAACATCTGGGTCTAAGACTAAAAGAACCTGATCCAAACATCTGGAAAAAGAAAATAAATAAGAGAAACAAAAACATCAAATAAAATCAGAGTTAAAATTTATTTTTTTTATCTGGTTTTCAACCAGCCTGAGCAGAAAGTTCTGAGGGACAGCCAGAGTTCAGCTGATGACCCCTGAGAACGGAGGAGAGGCGTTCGGTTGGTGCCCGCTGAGGGCGGAGGAGAGGAGCTGAGTTTGTACCCGCTGAGGGCGGAGGAGAGGAGCTGAGTTTGTACCCGCTGAGGGAGGAGGAGAGGAGCTGAGTTTGTGCCCGCTGAGGGCGGAGGAGAGGAGCTGAGTTTGTACCCCCTGAGGGCGGAGGAGAGGAGCCCGGTTTGTGCCCCCTGATGGTGGAGGAGAGGAGCTCAGTTGGTGGTCACTGAGGGTGGAGGAGAGGAGCTGAGTTGACTCTCACAGATCCTATCAAGCAGAAAACAGGACAGACTTTAGAACAACAAGTTCTGCTCACAGAAAACTGAACCTGAAACTTTAATCTTGGAAAGTTTCTTGTCGGCCTGCAGCTAAAGTGATGAGGCTGTAATGGGAGCAAACCTTGTTAAAATCCAAGCCGTTTTCTGGGTCTGCCATCCTCCTCATCTTCATCTCCTCTGCGTTTTCTTGGCCTTGGGTGTTTTGAGGTAGAGGAGGATGCAGACCCTGACTCTTCCTCTGAGTCGCTCCCTTTTCTGGCCCTCTTCCTGGCTGGATCGTCGTCCTCCTCCCTCTTCCTCTTCCTGGATGTCCCAGGCTGTTGGGCTGGTGGTAGAGCTGGTGCTGGGACATCCTCGTCAGAGCCGCTGTCGCTTTCTGACACGTCGGCCCAGTAGCCTTCATCGTCTTCTTCCTCGTCTGCCCCTGGGAGGACTATTTGGCCCTGAGGTTCTGGGATTATGCCGTCAGGTTGCTCCTCAGGATCCTCAGGTTGAGACTCATGGTCCTCAGCGATGTTGTCGTCATCAGCAGCGTTGTTTTGCAACAGAACATAAAATTCATTTACGACAGCCTCGATTTCCTGTAGAAGTTCTCGTTCTAACATGAACTCTACTAAACCCTCTATTAGTTGGAAGAGGTCATCATAGTCTTCCTGCTCGATTCGTTCTAGGATTTCACGCCGACGCACTGCAGAAACATTTAGAAAATGTAGAGTTACTTGTTTTTGATTAGTACAATTACCACTAACCAACATAACTTTCTCCCCACTATGTAGATATATAATACAGATATTACAATACATGTACAATACTGTGCAAAAGTCTTGAGTCACCCATCTTTTGTCAAACCTTTCAGTCAAGAAGACAAACATTTGTGTAATCTTTAAAACCCCACTTCTTTGAAATTTCTTCAGGTGTTTTGAAGGTCTTTCAAAGTTTTCATTTATATATTTATTCAGTTATTTGGTGGGTTAAGCCACTAAAGTCTGACCTCCGAGTCCAGAGCTTCACATGTGCCACATGTCAACATGTTTTCACGTGTAAAGTGTTTCTGTAAGGGACAGCTCAACATGCTGTCATGGCCCGATATCAAGACTAAGATTACAATAAAGGTTGAAAAGGAAATTAGAGGTGGTTTAAAACAACTTTTGCACAGCACTGCATAGTTATTGTACATGTGTTGTGATATCTGCAGATTTTGTCTCGTTAGCAAAGGTTTTTTCTGTTGTTCTCAGTATTTAACTTGTTCTAGTAAGAAAGCTGTTTAAAGTCAGATGATGGGAGAACCTGCTGCATTAGAAACCAGAAAAAGAAAAAGTCCTTACTGAACACGTCGATGTGAGGGCCGTCTCCTTTATCCATATTCACTGAAAATACAACGACAAACAACAGTTTTAGACTGATTTGATCCTAATTTATTTTACTACAGTAATTATACTACAGAGAGCAGCTGCTTCTAAACTCACCTGAATTAGAAGTTCTTTAGAAGGAAGAGTCCAGGCTGCTTGGAGCGCTGCTCGTGGAAACTCAACAATATTTTTAATGCCTTGCTGCAAACGATCAATAGTGCACAGTTCACTTACAGAGAAATGACTGATCTTGATGCAGTCTGGGTTCAGAATGCTGCCTGGTCGTCATGACGTCTCATTTATGTCATGATGACAGGAACTTCTAGAACCTGACAGCTTTAATCTCTTGTGTTTGGGCGCCTCGGCAACAAAAAAACAAATCAAAACATTCTGAAATCAAATTAAATTAAACTGAAAACTAAATCTGTGACAATAAGTCCCTTCAACCACAAAATATATTATAAAAATGTAATTAAACTATTAGATTATTAAAGTTCAGACTCTATGACTCTATAACTTTAAGAGTCAACCCAATTTAACATGGCCACCACAGTTAATTGACATTTGCTTAAACAAAAATGGTGATAAATCAGAGATTTTTACAGATATTGAAGTATAATTTGTTGTGGTTGTAGCTGGGAGTCATTCACAGCACAGACTCTGAGCATGATGTTTTATGATAATATATGAGATTGTACACAACATTTTTTTACGGTTTGAACAAAAAGCTACAACTTGGTTAATTTTTTATCTGTTTTAAAAAATATTTTTTTTCCAGTTGAGGCAGATAGTTCAACTTAACCAGACCTGACCGTGAGAAAGTACTTCCTGCCTTCATTACAACCAGACTTGATTATTGTAAAGCACTTTATGTTGGGGTCGGTCAGGTCTCCCTTTCACGTTTGCAGCTTGTTCAAAATGCTGCGGCTCAGTTCTTAACAGGAACACGTAGGTTTGAACACATTTCACCAGTTTTGTCCTCCCTTCACTGGCTCCCTGTGGCTCATAGAAATGATTTTAAACTTCTCTTGTTGACTTATAAATCCCTACATGGGCTCCATCCCCATATCTCTCTGACTCACTTCAGCCTTCTGTTCCTTCCCGGGCACTGAGTTCATCTGATCAGCTGCTTTTGGTTCTCCTGAAAACCAGGATGAAGCTCAGAGGAGATCGGGCTTTTTCAGCAGTGGCTCCTAAACTTTAGAACAACCTGCCCTCTGACATTAGACAGGCATCTTCTCTTTCACTTTTTAAATCTCTTTTAAAAACACATCTGTTTTCACTGGCTTTTAATCTAGTTTGAGTTGCTGTTTTTCTGATACTTTTACTAAATTTATGTTCTGTTTGTTGCTTTCTATCTCTGAGTTTTATTTTGTTATTTTATTTGTTTTATGTTATGACAGTTGGTGTAAATTGTGAAGCACTTTGGTCTACTGCTGTTGTTTTTAAATGTGCTATAAAATAAATTTGACACTGATAATCTCATCATCGATGGTCTAAATTTAAAACTCTGGCATTAAAGCTGGTGGGCGATGTTCCTTCCTCCAAGGAATTCTAAGGGCTTCAGGATTCAACACTTTTTTAGTTATCGCTTCCCCTCACAGTTATCTTCCATCCATCCATCCATCTTCTACTGCTTATCTGTGGACGAGTCACGGAGGCAACAGGTCCCAGACATCCCTCTCTTGCTGAAGTTGAGCAACTTGAATTTGCAACTCAAACACAAGCATGTAATCTGTTGTTGTTACACTGGTCGGGCTTGGGGTCGTAGGTTAGATTAGAGGTTTGTCTTTGAGAACGTTTACAAAAGGTTGTGTTTAGGCTGTCCACATGTGAGGGTGGATTTAAGGATATATCTTACTCTGTAACTCAGTTTCAATAGATGCAGTTTAGGCGCTCCTAAATCACTGTTTTTGTCTTTATGTAAGAATAAAACAATAAAAAATCTATTTTCCACAAAACTCTGTTCCTGTGTGTACAGAGCCTCGGTGTGTTTTACTGATATTGTGCTGAACTCTGATGTAGTTGCTGAGAGTCTCACAACACATCCTATATCCCTACCAGCCACTGATCTATTTATATTTCTCTGTCTTTGTGTCACAAAGTTTAGCAGTTGATGTGAAGCTCTATTGGCATTTCTTTTCCCTCTCTCTTTTTATGTCTGCGTTTTTCACACCACTGTTTGTCAGAAAGTACCAGATTTCACTAGATTTAGCAGAAGACAACAACTCATGAAAGCTTTTCTGTCATCTTTAAAATCTCAGAAAGCTCTGACCATCTCAACAATCTCAACTAATTGACTTATTTTCCTGACTTGTGCTCCCCACACACATTTGTGTAGTAACAAAAAGATTGTTGAGAAAGCAGAGACAAGTTAAACAAAGGTAGAGGTTTATTATTAGCTAATATAGTGTTCTTTCAGACTGGTATGTCATTTTTGACAAACAATTGTTTTGTAAGCCTCAAAAAATACATAAAAAACTGGCAGTCATTTGGCTAGCCATTTGCCCAGCCTAGAGGAAGATTTTTGCCTTTTTCTCCATATGCCATTGTTTGTGACTGATGCCAAAGCTGATAAGGTACTAAGTAGTAGCAACTATTAGACGGAACATCACTTCAAAGTTGTCTAGAATAGTACAGATGAGGCTTAAAGGGATAGTTTAAATATCTATAAACTGATATTTTAAATCTATTTATTAAAAAAAAATCAACACAAGGGCGGGTCCACATTAACATATTAAAATACAGAGAAAGAACACTGTTAGCTTGACTAAAGATTATCTCAAAACATTTGCAGTTTGCTATTTACTTTGATTCTGTTGAGGTTTTCTGTCAGTTTTTAATCATTTCAGCAGACAATCAAACTTTAATGTTGACTGAATCAGAATAAACTGAGACAGATGTGGAAAAACTGATCAAAAGAACGTTATTGTTGTTTTGGTTTCTAGTGCTTAAAGTAACAGTGGGTATGTGAGAAATAAGCTGCAAGATCATCGTTTCGCAAAGGTTTTATGTACGTACAGTATCTACACAGATGCACCAAAATGAAGTTTTTCAAAATCCCTAGCTTAAAAAGCATTTGTAATAGGTTATGATATTTTAGTCTTTATATGTTCTAGACCTACTGGTGGTCTCTGAGCTTTATTAATAAATTAAAACTGGTTTTCACCACTACTTTTTGAATGCTCATTTTGATTGAGTGGAGCCCGTGTAAAAGTACACTAAGTCAATGTTTTTTTCATTTTTTTAATAAGACTATTTCTGGTCTATACTTTCAATATTAAAAGAACTAGATGAAAATGAAAATAAATATTAGAAAAAAAACATTGAAAAACTATTGATGAATGAATAACGTTCAAAAAACAATTTTTTGTGCATACTCTGTTTCCACAGCTTATAGTGACCTAAAAAGAATAAATTTAAATATCAAGCAGTATCAATCTCCTGTAAAAACAAGCATTGGGAAGCTTTTTTTCAGGATTAAATTAAGGAAACAAATTGTAGCATGGTAGAGCAGCAGTTAGCACTGTCACCTCAGAGCAAGAAAGTCTCAAGTTTAAATCTCAGTTGGGACCGATCTGTGTGCAGATGGCATGTTTATTGTAAACATGGCTGGGTTTTCTCCAGGTGCTCTCCTTTATACACCTGGTAAATGCATGTTAGGAGATTCTAAATTGATCATAGGTATATAAGTTTACCTGCATGATGGTTTGTTTCATATTGTTGATCCTGTGATAAACTGGTGATTTGTCCAGGGTGTATCCCAGCAATCACCTGTTTACTGCTCGGTTATGCAGCAACTCCTAAATCCTGAATAGGATTAAGTGGATACAGAAAATGAATGCATGGATGGAAGCTGGTCGTTTTATCTCATTTTCTATCTTCTACTTGTTTTGCCTGTAATTGGGTCCTTTGCACGGCCACACCAGTGAAAATATGCCCTATAAATCACTAAAAAAATGCAGCACCAGAACTGCTGAAATTTATCCACATTAGTAATTGATAGAGTAGTGAGCAAATTGCTCCTTTCATTACACAGCAGGGACAACAGTTTACGTTTGTATACAAAAGGAGTTCCTCAATAAGTCCATCTTTTGGATATTAAATGAATAAACATTCAATACCACAGTTTTTTCATGCAACAGATTTTCTAGAAGATAATGCACACAGTTACAATAGCTGGCAGTAGTTTTGCTTGTCTAACACAGGTACAGAAAAATGAAGATAATACAATTTCTATCAGCTCTTTCAACAGCATTTTTTATTTGCTGTTGTTGGTTTAATCGACCCTGCCATAATGTGTTTCTTTTTTATTTTAAATATTGCTTTTATGTGTTTTTTTGAAGCTTTTGATGGGCAGAATCCCTTGGAAATAAGGAGCAGATGAAGTCCAGCTGATAGTGGTGACAAAATGCACTGTTTTTCATCTTATTTTTGTTCATTACATTTTGCTCTTGCTGTTTTAGGTCCCAATTCTAGTATTACATTGCTTTTCCTCAAAAGCATGCTGCGGTGGATCAAATATCAGCCCCATCCTGAGTTGTGTCACCCGCTATCCCACTGTTCATCTGAGCTGAATGTGATTTCAATCAGAATTCAAGCTGGAGCTTGAATTCCCATTTATCACCACAAAACGACTACTGGCATAGCTAATCTTTTATTTTCCATCTCTGTTGTGTGTGTTTCTGTGTGCAAAGTGTTGATATACCACAATGTTTTGAAAGAAAGCACAAGCAAATGTGATTGTTTTGTACTAGGATAATTTTACATGGCTGACTCAAAAATGTGCCTCTGAGAGTTTATTTCTCAGAATCCTTTATCTTTATTGTTCAATCTAACAACAAAGTTTATTTTTTAAATAAATGGAAACATATTTGAAACCTCAAAATCCTATGTTTAAATTCAGTGTTTGCACTTTCTTTCTGTTGCTCTATAGTTGTGCTTAATGCTCCAGACTAATGTTTGTCTACCTGTCTTGTGCTTCTATGGAGTATCTCAATACTCCATAGAAGCATAGACAGTATTGAGTATTGAGAGGAAACAGCGTCCATAGGCTGGTCCCAATCCAAGTTTTAGATCCTGCCCCCTCCACATAAATTAATGTGACTTTGGACTTATTAAAAATACACACATTTCAGATAATGTTTTTTAGGTGTCAACTTCTTGTTGACTTATGAAGTTCTTGAGATAGTTACAGGAGATTGTTCCAACCGCTGAGATATTTTATAACTAGAGGCAGGAATGGAAACTAGAAGTTGAAACTACAATAGACAAGTGCCTCCTAGTGGCTGGCTACAAGACATATTTTAAGTCCTGCTCCTTCATGTAAACAAATGTGACTAAAGAATAAAAATACACTTCAGACAAATTGTTTCAGACATTGTTTTTTTTTTTTTTATTCCTGCAGCTCAAACCTTGTATGCTCAAATATGCAGTTTCAATTAGATATTTAAAGTTTTAAAAAGTGTCATGTTACTGCGTGATTGACAAAATGACAACCTTTTAGACCAGGGTTGTCCAATCCTGGTCCTGGAGGGCCACTATCCTGCATGTTTTAGTTGTTTCCCTGCTCTTTAGCCGGCTTTAAGGTTCCACAGAGGGCTGTTAATCACTTAGTCATTCATATCTGCTGCGTCAAAGCAGAGAAGCAACTAAAACGTGCAGGATAGAGGCCCTCCAGGACCTGGATTGGACAAATCCAAAAGAGGTAAAAAAAAAAAACTAAAAAAAACACTGAACTTCTGTTCTGTAGCTGAAGGTGTTTTACTTTGTTTGACTCTCACCACCTATTGGAACACAAACTGTCTGTCATCAGAACTCTACATCACTGGGATGAACATGTTCCCACGAATACAGTAGGGAAGGAAAAGGAATAGAAACATATCAAAAAACCTCTCCAAACATGTCATCCTAACTGGGCTTTTGTCAAGTCAGCAAAGGAATCTAGAAAACACACCACAGAACAGAACAGGGATCAAAAACAAACAAAATCATTGTCATCCCTTACGTTGCTGGAGTATCTGAGAAAATCTGAAGGATTTTCTCCAAACAGAACATCCGAGGGCATTTCAAATCTAACAGGGACTCTCAGACAGAGGCTGGTCTATCTTTTTGTCCTCAGGATAGACCTGCCCCTGTGTTTTGTCCCAAGGATAAAACACCCCAAATGAATATTGTTACACTTGGAGGAAAAAGGGGGAAGCTTGCACCATCCTAACTTTGAAGTATGGAGGTGGCAGCATCATGTTGTGTGGGTGTTTTGCTGCTGGAGGGACTGGTGAACATCAACAAATACATGTCATCATGAGGAAATAACATTTTAGGGAAATATTGAAGCAGTATCTCCAGACATTCGCCAGAAAGTTAAAGCTTGGCCACAAATGTGTCTCCAAATGAACAATGACCCTCTGCGAACTGAGCATGTAGCAGGAATGCATTGTTTTACTTATATTGAGATTTTGACCCATGTAAAAGGATTTTTAAAACACACCGGCATATATGGTAAAATACTGAATAGTGTTACAGTAGCTAAAATGGTCTGCACCAATAAAAGTGCAAAACACACAGTTTGAGCAAGTTTTCTACCCTGGTTTTTACATTTTTTTTTCCCGAATTCATTTTAGTTTATATTTTTGACAAAATTTCACAGAGTATTTTTTTATGTTATCATAATTCAAATATAAAGAAAGCCTAAAAGTTATACTCAAACAAGGTTTTATTTAAGATAAATGTATAAAATCGCAGTATGTTTGGAGAATTTTACTAAATGTCTTTTGTTAACATTTTTCCAATGTGATTAGCTATGGTATCTATGTCAAAAACATATATTCAGACTGATGTTTTTATTTTTACATACACTATGTACATGAGAGGACATTTCATCTGTAGACTAAGAGGAACTCTGAAACTGTTTTCTCTGTATTATTTACTTTAGGAGCCAGTGGAGAATAGGGAGATGAAGACCTTATCTCTTCTTGTCCTTCTCCTCCTTGTTACATTGGGAGCCTGTGATGATGTCAAGTACATCTCCAAGAGAAATTCAGGTAGGATAAAGAACTTTTGTGTATTTATGCTTACCTTTTAGTTTTCCCAAAATTGAGCTTTTCTTTTGTCGAAAATCCTCAGGCTATTTTTTTTTAAGTTTTAGATTTCATTCCTTTGGATCACTGATATTCTATTTGTTTAATTGCCTTTTTTTTAAACCCCTCAATGATTTTTCAGTGTTTGTCATGCTATCCTCATTTTACTCAGCCTCGCTCGTATTCTTCATTCCTCTGTCAAAGCCATGCTACGTGTTTTTTTTCCTCAGTAATTTTCTCTGCTCTTGTGCTTTCTGATGATTTGAAATCTCTTGACTCAACGCAGTGGTTTGTACTACTTCTTTGCTCTATCCAGCTCTGTTTTCTCTGCAATCACCACTTCTTCTGTTCTCAGATAACACTCCTCTCCAAACTCTATCTCCGGGTTCTGTGTATCTGCCTCTCGTTTTCTGCTGAGGGTGTGTAATGATCAGCCTGTCTGAGTGCCGCTGTTATTGTTGCTGCCGATGTGCTCGTTTGTGTATCTGCAGGCCAGCTGATGACAGATCTGCTGATGATCTTTTATTTATAATCGATTTGTTGTGTCTCGCTGATTGGTTTGATGTGGAGAGTGTGATTGGGCTATTGACGTATGGCACGCAGTGTCAAGGCGTTGTATTACACTCAATGGGAAATTAGGAATGTGGACAATGAGGTGTACTTTGCTGCTGGTTTTGCACAGAAAATAGAAAATGCTGTTTTTCAGTTAGGGGTTCAGTTATCAAGAATAGTCCTTTAATTCTCTTGCATTCCTGAAAACAATAAAACCTGAAAATTACATAGATTTTTTCTTAGTAAAACTAAAATAAATAAATAATGCATTTAGGCCAGCTGAAACATGCCGGCCTCAGTGCTGCTGCACAGACTTTCTTTTTAGTGTGTTTGGTGGAGAGTGTCCTGACACTTTCCATTACAGTCTGGTATGGAAATTGCTCTCAGGTTGACAAGAAGGAGCTGCAAAGAGTCATTAGATCAGCTCAAATCATGACCAACAGCAACCTCTCTTCACTAGAGGACATTTATACTGACAGATGCAGAACCAGAGCAAAGAACATAATGATGGACCCCACCCACCCTCAGGCAGAAGACCCAGAGAACAAGGCTGAAGAACAGCTCCTTCAGCGGGTCCGTGAACTCAGTCCCTTAAGCTTCCCTCTGGATTTTGTTGTTATGAATGGAACTTTAGGTTATTTATTTGTTCTTTACTTATTTTAGACTGGTCTGAGGAACCATTTTATTCTCCTGCATCTCAGATGTGATAAATGACAATGAAATATTATTCAAAATCATGGTAATTAACTCCACCAATCCACTCAGAACAAATTTCAGCTATATTGTTATTTAGTCCTACCTCTATCCTTTTTTAAAACTTTAAATTGGAGCATAGGCCCAACTGAATAGAAGTTAAAGTGTGTATTTTGACAATGTAATGTTAATTGCATGAAATTTTATATTTTTAGCAACATTTGAATAAGAATTTGTTCACAGATGTTTTTTCTTTTTTTGTCAATCATGTCTGAATCACATTGGATTAGAACCCAATGCAACAGTTCTGATCCTTTAAAGCACAGGTGTCAAACTCCATTCCTCGGGGGTCACTGTCCTGCATGTTTTAGATGTGTTCTTGCTTTAAAACACCTGGTTTAAATGGATGACTTGTTGCCATGCTCCTGGAGAACTTGATGATTTGGTGAGGAGCTAACCAAACCATTTGAATCAGGTGTGCTGAGCAGAAAAACCTAAAACCTCCAGGACAGCGGCCCTCGAGGCCTGGAGTTTGACACCCCTGAGGGTCTGTGGAAAGGTTATGAACAATTAATATCCCACCTCTTGTACATAGCTCTTTGAACAACCTCAGTTTGGAGAAACAGAGTCTCTGACTGGACTGACGAGAGCTAAAGGCTAAACTGAATAAGTCCAACAACAAGTGTGGCTTGTTGCTGCCAAACAACTGTAAAACAACTTTAATCTTCAAATTTCCATAGCAGTTATGATGCAGCTTAGCTTGTCAATTCCTTTGGAACTCAATGTTTTCTTGCAAAAGTTAGAAATTTATAATTCTCTAGAATGAAATGGTGATGGCTATGAATTGTAGGCCAATTCCTTTTGAGCTCATGCATAAATTTTCAAACATATACAGTAAATATAAAAAGAGAAGATAGTCTGTTTTGTGAAACGTTGTCTGCTTAGGAAACCTTACAAAATGGTTGCTTCTCTTAAGCACCATTCTTCTACCTCCTGCTAATTACACATTATGTCGCTGTTTTCAATATCTCCTTTGTTACAGCTTAAAAAAAGACTCAACTGCTGAGAACAGAAAACCTTTTTAATGAAGATTTGGATTGCACATTGCATGTTTCTGTGGATGGGTGTTTGTAAAGATCTTTATATTTATTGTTTTTGACATTTACAGAGACCCTCTTGCATGTATTCCCAACTCTTTCACCCAAACATATTCCTGAACACATAATTTTACAAGGACACAATCCCTGGATCCTAAACTCCTCAGTGTGTTACACACATACATATGCTATATATATAATCATATTATTATACCATATTATAGTTTGTCAGAAATTAAACATTATTGTTCAAACAGTCTCGTTTCCCCAATTGTAACATTATATTTTTATGTTTCTATACTAAATGTTTTACATTACAATAAATGTCATTCTAAAACAGTATATTTTACAGGGTAACATATTGTTTGAACTCTTAAAAGTATCATGTTATGATGTGATAAGTGTATATTAGCGTGAAACTAATTTGTTATAAATAATACAATTTAGGAGCAAAAAATATGTTGTAGCTTGAAACATATATTGTTTGAACAATGACACTGTTTGCTATTTTTAATTTTATTGTAGTGGCAGCAATATGCTTTCATAGGTCAGTGGGATTTAGACCAATGTCCAGTACAACATACACAAAGATTTCTAGATAATACAAAGTATTTGTTACCATGGATATGCATAACCTTGCACTTGATGTAACTTATAAAATGTTTGTTTTTGAAAGTGATGTGCTCAAATGACTTGAATATTACAAACACATAAGATGTTACTAAATTAAGCGTAAATGACACAGAATTGTCACACTATGGACACATATAAGATACTGGAATTGGATACTTTTCAAAAAAAGCTGTATCTACACGTTTGCCTTGTGTGTGAAGTTTCCAAAGATGACTCGTTGTAAAGTGATGCTCTGTGTGGAGACAAAAAAAAGAAAAAGAACTTTCACAAAACGCAAGCGTATCCAGGATGTGGCAAAACTTCCAGGTTACATAGACACAAAGTGAAAAAAAGTAATTAATTGCCTCACTCTTTGCCGATTCCTGTATTTTATTATTTTTTTTTTTTTGTCTTTTCTCACCTCTTTCATCCTTTCTGCTTGTCTGTGTTTCTGGCAGACTCCCTCTGCATTGTGCTCGCTGTGTGTGGGTGAGCTGGTGGGAGTTTTTGTTTGCTATTTGCTACGAGCGTCTGTGTGTGTGAGCGTACCTGCATGTGTGAACTGTCCGCTTCTTGTCCAGTTGAAATGTGACTGTGTGTGCGTGCGCTTGTGTGTGTGTGTGTTGTTTTCCGATTCTGAGTATCCAGGTTTCAAGAGTATTTCGGTGTAAACTACAGTGTTAGCTCTCGGGATATGTGCTCTCTGTGTGTGTGTGGGAGAGGTGTGTACGCTGCAATTATGTGATCAGAGCAGAGCCAAGCGGACATTTATGTGGGCGAGCCAAAGATAGGCTGTTAGATCTGTTCTCTCTTGCTTGTATGTATGTGTGTGTGTATGTGGATGTATCTGGACACCATATGGATAGGAACTACCATTTGCTCGTGCCAGTCTCCCCACTGCGCTGCGTTGCTTTGATGCAGCACCTGCTGCAGCAAAAGCAAAATTGTGATAGGACGTGGCAGAGAGCGGGGTGGTGATGTCTGATCCAATACTTTGAAGTGATATATGGACAGATCGAGACAATCAGCAGATCATATATGTGTACAACAGGAAAAGAAACAAAACAATTAAAGTATAAAAACGGAAGTCTGTCTGACCTTTTGTTGGAAACTCCTCACGTTTATCCACTCACAAGTCAAACAGCTTCATGTGACAGCAGCTCTTAAGCTGCCCTGGTTCAGTTCTGGCTTGGGGAGCATGTTTAATATTTGATGACAAGTGCATAAAAATAAAAAGTAAAAAATATGTTTTCTACACATAGTTTTTTCTCACTGAGATTGCACCTATATGATTGCAGACATTCATTTATACTTTTATACAAGGGGCATAATTTAGAAAGCATTAAATAAACTGCAAAGATACTACAGCAATAAAAGGATATTACAGCCATTTTAAAGTGGTGTTCTGTGTACGAGTTATTATCAATGACTTAACTTTTTTTAGATAGGTCTTTGAACAATCTCAGTTAGGAGAAATAAAGTTTAATTTTGTATTGACAAGCTAACAACTAGTGGATTGCTGCCATCTGAAACAACTTCAGTTTGAAAGAACCTCCCCCCCCCACACACTATTTTACTCACCTTTACATCCCTATCAGTTTTGCATTACATGGTTATTTATATGGAATTTTGTGGTTATTTGACAGTACCAATGACAGCAACAACAGTGAACAGAAGCACTTCAGTGCAGCTCGGTGTAAATTCTAACAGAATTTCAAGACATTTCTGACAAAATATTCATGTAATGAAAAAGTGACAAAGGTGTTGAGTTTACATAATAAAGTTTGCATCAACTGCTACGAAATGCTTGAGACTGGAGTTAATTAAAAATGGCAACATTTTGTTTTGGGCGTCCACTTCTCCTTGTCTCCTGTGTTTTATCTACTAAATGCTACCCCAAGTAATTTGAATGCACTTTCTAAATCTTTGTTTACCATTCTTCGATTCCTTGCTAAGAAATGCATCTTACTACGATGGTCTTCATCATGTGTCCCTACTGTGATTATGTGGATCACACAGATATCCACCATCCTCCCTCTGGAGAAACTGACTCATGATCTCAACCACAAATCTGACACATTTTTGAAACTTTGGGGTCCTCTTGAATCTTTTCTACTTAAGTGTTTTAGTATTTTATTTTATCTTTTTTCTCCTCTTTTGTCGGCTGTGAGGCAACGTGGAATGGCAGAATAAGCTAACAATTTATCTTATTCTTGTGGAATTTTTTTTGTTGTAGTTTTGTTTTTTGTGGTATTTTTTTTCTCTCTCTTTTATGTTGATGTGGGAGGCAGCACAGGTTTCTTTTTTATTCTTTGTATTGTAAATTGATCTAAAACTAATAAAAATAATAATAAAAAAATGGCAACATTTTCTTTGTAAGTAAATATGCTCAGATTGTTTTCACAGGCTAATATTGGCTAGTCTGATACATGTTTTTCAAAGCGACCTCAGTCTGAATGGTCATATTGCATTTCATCCGATTTTTACATCACTGAAGTAGGGGTACATGGATCAACCCAAAGATTGATATTATTACCAATGTCATGCAATTTAAAGCTCAGAACTCCACACATCTTTAGCTACAGAATAAAAGTCCAGTTGCTTTTCTTTCTATTTTTTGGATTTGCCATGTTCCTGGATGACTGAGAGTCTACACCAACATATGATGCCAACTTTGGTGTCGGACCGTATTGATGCTAGCATGATGGGATCGATACTTGAATTTGTTTTTTACTTTCAGCATGCCGCTCTTGTTGCAGAAGAGCAATTCTGCACTGTAGTAGGTGGCAGCAAGATCAAATGTAAACACTGATCAAAACAAGCATGACAGATAATAATTTTGTTGGCTCCGAATGCACAACAACTTCAGAACTGATATTTGTAACATCTTTTTACTTCTGTAAACACAGAGGACTCGTGACGTCACGTCACTTCAGGGCTGAAGACTGTTCACACTGTCGTCTGATGGTGGTCACATTTAACTAATTATGTCAAAAACCATGCCAAAAAAATGGATCTGAGCAAAAAAATCAGAATTGAGCATTAAGACCTGCCTTAGAAATGCCTCCTTCCTGACGTGAGATGTAGTTCTTGCAGTTTTTGAGGACTTCCTCCACACCTCATCCATTTAGACCAAGAACTCGCTTTTAGATGAAATTTTTCTCTCTTTACCTGTTGTGTTTGTGGTGGAGAGCCACATTTAGATTGTAACCACCAGGACAACTGCAATCTGGGATTTAAAAAAAGGGCACAAATTACTCACACCTGCTAAACCTAATGGGGATAGTTGCACCCTCATGTTATTAGCTGTGCTCTGTGAATCAGATGGTGAGACAGCATAAATAGTGAGGGTAATGATGTGGACTGTTTGATGCTAAAAGTTGACCCTGTCCGTTCTTAGGTAGGTAGGTAGGTACATTTATTTATATAGCACTTTTCAGCACAAGGCGACTCAAAGTGCTTAGTGATTGTATTGTGATTGTAAGGATCTAATATATTGAAATGAGTTTAGAAACTTATTTTAAGTCTTGTTTTATTGTATTGTTAGGCTTTGTTAACTCTAAAGCTCTCTTAGCTACATTTCTTTTGTTAATCAGAAAAATCTGAACGTTCACTACATTTTATTCACATATCTAACATTCAGCAATAGTGATGTATAAAGTCTACCAAGCCATTCATTTCTTAGGCTCTATGCTTTTGTTGTTTTTTTCCATCTAGACAAAGGTTTGTCCTCACATACATGTACTGGGATGGAATTCTTCAGTCTTTACACACAAGTCAAAGTGAATTATAAAAGAAAAACTGCAATATAACTAACAGCATTGAAGTAACTTTTTTTTACACATACAGAGTTGTTTTTTCTGATTACTGCCCCTTATTAAAAGTGCTAATGAGATCAAAAGTCGCTACACAAACATGCAAGTGTTGGAGACACTACATGGAAGTACTACTGTCACATTTGCACACACATACATTCAGGCAGAATGCATGGTTTTGAACTTTTTTGTGTGCTGTTTCCATGTGTACAGTCAGACAGCACTGACAAACACAGCGTGACATGTCCACATACATGTTCAACACACCATATGTCCCACTGTGTTAACTGTAACACTTGGATTTGACAAGTCGGAGTCAGATTGTTAATCCTTCTCCTTGTACCCGTCTCTCTTGGTCACAGTCACTGTCAGATCTTAAAGACTTGTCAGCTAAACCAAAAACAGTTGATGAAGCCAGATTGGGAGCAAAAACATAATAGCCACTTTTCTAGATCAAGGTCTGATTCAACAAAAAAGAGACAAATACACAAAGTCCACTTTATGCAAGCAATTTTTTTATCAGTAAAAAAAAGAAATATATTTTATTTTGCATGTATGTGTTTGTACACCTAGTTTTTGTTACCTTTTTAGGACTTCTTTAGAGTAATCACTTTTCTTGTCAGAAGGAAATTAAAGCATTTTTGGCTCAGGGCTAAGGTCTGAACTGAGTTTAGGTTAGGTTGAGGCATATACTAAATGTATGTGTGTGTGTGTGTGTGTGTGGCAGGGAGGGGGTCATGACTTACTTAGGAGCATAACACATCTGTGTTATGCAGTAACAATGATACATGTTTGTGAGCTCACCAGTTTTAAATCAGACAGTCCCTCTCACGGTCCATCTTTACCTGTGCACTGCAGCAGGTTTTTGCATTTAAAAGCATGTGAAGTTGAGCAGATTTGAACTTCTGATGCAGAAACGTTTCTCAGAGGAAAAATGTTGACACGTAGGTTTTTATGCTTCACTGCCATCAACTTTTCTGCACAATGAACATACATTCCAGACTGTAAAACAATTACTTTGCTAAAAATTTCTTCATTAGGACTAAAAACAAGCACAAAAGTGGAAACTGAAAGGAAATGCAAAGCTTTTCCACACAGTTGATTTGAAATGATTAGGCAGGTCTTCAAGCTCTTGGATATTCTGAACCAGCTATTCTTGTTTTGCTTTAGTGTAGAGTGCATCAAATAATCAGTGGTTTCCATATTTTCCAGCTTTCAACTTGGGACTTGGGACCCAAACTATTGCTGGTCTAAGTGAACTACGATCATTGCTGATAAGTCATTTAACCAAGATTTGACTAATTTAGTAACTTTCTGTAGTATCTTTTGTATCTTTCTCTGCTCATTTTCTAACATGGCGGGTAGCAAAAGGTAATAGAAAAAATACTTGTTCTTTTCTAGATAAGACTGGTGATAGAGGGTGACTAATGTATTCTTTGTTTCATTGCACACACTCTGACATCTATACCTTGATAGTTCGGTATCAACACATGTTCAATTAGACCCCTATTAAATGACATGGGTATTAAGTCGCACCTAAATCACTGTTCAGTAAAACAAGAAAAAAAAGCCTATATATATACACACACACACACACACACACACACACACACACACACACACACACATAGCTTGCTCTATTTTTTCCATGTGGGCGGTTCCACTTCACTTGCAGCTCAGGTCCTCTACCAGAGGCCTGGGGCCTCGAGGGTTCTGTGCAAGATAAGATACAGCTAAGGAACAGCTAAGATAATGATCTTAGCTGTTCCTAAGATCAGTATCTCCTCTGGACAGAGATCTCTGAAATTGTTCCTGGGATCTGTTAGAACCACTCTTCCAGTTTGGGGGTCACAGCACTCCATTGACCACTGGTACCACTGATGCCTTGACTCTCCACAGCTTATCTATTTCCTATTTCAGCCCTTGGTATTTCTCCAACTTCTTGTTCTCCTTCTTCCTGATGTTACAGTCTCTTGGAATTGCTACATCTATCACTGCTGCTTTCTTCTGTATCTTATCTATCACCACAATGTCCGGTTGGTTAGCCATCACCTGTTTGTCAGTCTGGATCTGGAAGTCCCACAGTATCTTAGCCCTGCCATTCTCCACCATCTTAGGAGGAGTCTCCCACTTTGATTATGAGACTTCCAGTCCATACTCTGTACAGATGTTCCTGTACACTATTCCACCCACTTGGGTATGGCCTTCCATCTGCGCTTTTGCCTTTTATATGTACAGCTCTTGATTCTTGATCACAGAACCCACAAAACTTTTACACACAGCTGATTTCAAACAAACAGGTAGGTCTTTAAGTCCCAGCATTTTATTATAATGAGCTATTCTTGGTTTGCTTTATTCTATAGTGCTTCAGATAGCAGGTTCCTCTTCAGTGTGGAAAATAAGTTATATTTTAGGAAAACTAGTGAAAAAGTAATTATCCATGGTACCAAATATCTACACTGCCTCAGTTTGATGTGTCTAAACTTGTGTTTAATATCTGACTTTAGTTGACAGTTAAACAAAAAGAAGAATCAAATTTAAAAAGAAGTAAAGTGTCTACAAAGAGCCACCACATTATATCTAGATCAAGTTGACATCGTCTGGCTCTTAATGCCAGATCTCAGAGGAAGTGAGCAGCTCCTGTTCATTCCTGCTGCTCATTAGTCTTAGAGAGTGAGCTGGCAGCACGGCTATAATGTCATTTCTTTTCTTTTAATCACGCCAATATGTGTGAAGCTAGGGAAGGAGTCTGCAAACCCACCAAAAATGAAGATTTTCTAAACTTAATCTTCCACTCTTAATGTAAAAATTCTTAATTATTCATTATTTTAGACCCTGACAATGTAATGACTTCAGCTAATTTTTAAATATTTACATATTTTCAAGTCTTTGACCAGAAAATATAAATTAACTGAAAAAAGTAACTGACTTAGGTGTAATTTACTGTAAACTTTATGTGAAGGTATGTGACTTACCTCCATCAAAGTGTACAAGCAAACCAGAGGTGTTTTTTTCACTCTCTTCAGCTGTTGTAAAATAATAAGAGTGAATAAATACTATTTTGCTTTAGCTATTTTTACTTTTTTTGCTGTTCTTTCTCTAAAATGGTGAAATAATCATTTTTATTTGAGCCTGAAGCAGGTAAGCCACAGAAAGCAGTAGCAATTTACATTCAGGAATAAATTAAGTTGCCTCCCCAGAACAGAATGCTGATCATATGTTTTTGCAATTTTTATTACACTGTTGGTTTTTCATTGACTGAATTCTCTTTATTGCTGACAGGTAGATTTTAGTCCAGATGTCATGTGGCGCTTTTCCAGCACATAACCAGTCTCAAACAATCCATGTTGTGATTTTTTTCTAATCACCAAGACAAGAAATGATTACTTGTATGTCACAATCTTTATTTACATATTGATAATATCAGCTATCTTTCTGATACATTCAGCCGTTAACAGGCACCTTATCTTGCTTTCCCTAATGTGTTGCTACACTAAGGATGGACATTTTAAGCAGTAATATGATTTAAATTTCTTGGTAAAAATTTGATTATTATTCAAGTTATAACCACTCACATTTTCATGTTGATTTAGCCCTTTACTCATGCAATGATAGTTAATACAGTATAACAGCATAACAACAGAATTTCTTGTGTTGCCAAAAATAGAAGAACTGAGCTGAACTAAAGCCAGGTTCTCACTAAGCTGCAAGTGTTGGTGACGGCGGTGGATCAGGAGGTAGGGGTTCATCCTGTAATCCATAGGTAGCTGATTCAAGCTCCCTCTCTGCCTGCCTTTGCCGTTGTGTCCTTGTGCAAGATACTTCACCTGCCTTGCCTACTGGTGGTGGACAGAGGCCTCGGTGGCACTGGTGTAATGGAAGCTTCATTTCTGTCTGTCTGCCGCAGAGCAGCTGTGGCTACAGAGTATCTTACCACCATCAGTGTGGGAACGTATGGATTTATGGATGAATGACTGATTGTAGTGTGAAGCGCTTTGGAGTCATCAGACTTGATAAAGCGCTATACGAGTTCAGTCCATTTACCATTTTACCATTTAGTTGGTTGAACAGCATTCACGAGGGAGTCTCAAAAATGTCTCCAACTGAATGTTGGGGCTATCAGTTTCGTTGCATAGGTCGCAGAGGTTTTGTTGCTTGAATTTTGAACATTTAAAATTAAAAATTGTGCAACAATTGCCCTGGGCATCTGAAGTCCCAATTTAGTTTCCGTAATTCTAGAGCTGCTCAGTATTTTGACACATGCATGCGAGCTTTGTCCCTATCCATTTTGTTGAGTGCTACCATTTTGTGTTTTTGGAGCCAGAGCCGGCAGAATTTCAGCTGTTTTGTGCACAACTTGACTGAACAAAGGAGCTGTGTTTATTTAGATGAACCTGCAACATAACACTGTTCAGATTGTGGTTCTGTGATTGCTACAGAACATTTTACTGCACAGTGACCGTAGCAACAGTCACCACTCAAACATTCACAACAATAAAATACAAGACTCATGAAACCCATAAAATGTCCTTGTGATTCACTGATCAATATAATAGGATAATAGGATCACAACTATTCATTTGTTTAAATCCTGTAAACTGATAAAGAAAGAAAAAAACAATCTTCAGAATATTACCTTAGATAGCTGTTTAATTTTCTCAAAATAGCTGATAGCTGAGTCTGAGCTTAATAAGGCTGTTTATATCATTTCTGTTTGTTTGTTTTTTGTTAGGTTTTTTTTAACTGGAAGACATCTCCAGGTTTAAGTGGTGTCTGGTCATTAAGGGCAGTGCCCCATCTACTGTCAAATAAATTAACTGCAAAAAAGTAAAATATTAAAAAAAAAACATTTTTTTACTATCTAAACTTTGCTTTTACTTTCTTAATACCATTTTTTAAGAAACCATTTTTCTTTATAGTGCAGCTTATATAATGGCATCCATCCATCCATTTTCTTTACCCACATTTTTCTTTTCAGGTTACAGGGGAGCTGGTGTCTATATCGAGTAGTAACTGTGTGAGAAGCAGGTTATACCCTGGACAGGTCTGCGGTCCATGACAGGGACACATAGAGACAAACCACCATTCACACTCTCACTCATTCACACTTCAGAGTTACTAATCAACAGAGCTGAGATGTGGGAGTTCTGTGAATGAGGTAGATTTGAAACTCATTCTGGAGAAGGAACTTGAAATAAATTGCAGAGGTGAAAAATAAATGGATATTAATGGACACCATGCTAAACAAAACCTCTTTGGCACTGATATACTGAACTGAAACATCTTTCTGAGAGGATTATAGAATAATGGTTGAGATAGATCTGGACATCTGTGTGAAGTTGAGTTTGGATAATAATGACTTTAGCTGAGACTGTTATCCTGCTACAAAATTATAACAATGTTGATGATAACTTTGGAGTCATAAAGGTACTTTTTCACTTTTAAGAAGAATAAAACCTTTTCTTGGAATAAGTCTGGTCTCATTTTTCTCTGTGAGCAGTTGGATGAGTAGCTGTTGATGTGTCTGATTAATGTTATTGCCTCTGTGATGCTGTCGTAATCACTGTCTAAGTGATCTGAGTTGGTTGTGTTGGGACTGTGGAACATTGGATTCTTAATAAGGCTGATGATTGACATGTAATAAAGATCCCATATGATTCAGTCATAACCCTGTTACTTTGCAGCTTCTGATTCTGACACACATTTTTGTGTGTTTCTGTTTGTGTTGGATGTGTTAGAAGTCAATAAAAAAGAGTAAAGTATTTAGTGGGCCACTATCTTTTTAGAGATAAACTGCCACTGTCCAGGTAATAACTGGTCTTTTTGCTTGGAGGCATACTGTAAAAGGTCAGTCAAAGGTACTTCAGTGTTGCTCAGGAATGCTTACATTCAGACAACTAAAATAATTCAGATAAAAGTGTTCTGTTGGTGGTTCTTTCCTTCAAAATTAAACAAAGGATCAGAGACCAAAAGCTAAAAGGTTTAATTAGAACACTGCATCAAAATGCAGTTTTACATGGTTTGGAAAGTCTTACAATGAGAGTAGCACCTCTGATGAGTATGCTTTTTCCTTCTGTCTTTCTGGTAGTAATTAGATGCATTTAGCATAACACTGCATACATATGAATAGACATTGTCTTCACAAGAAGCCATGTTTTCATCAGGTTTGTAGACACCCAGACCCCAAGCAAGGTCTCTCTGAATCCACACTGGAGCTCCGTGACATTGAACTCAAAGAAACTGACCATAACATGGATTATTATGACACTTTGGTTTTCATTTGCAATTATTTGGCCTCGACAGTCCCAGACCACCTCTGAACGTGGTCTGAGCGATGCCGCCCTTAATCCATCCTGAGAGCATTCGCACTTTTAATTAGCACTGTCCAAGTGTGATCAAATCACCCAGGATGGATGTTAGTTTTAGCTTTGGACAGGGTTACAATGTCAGGTGTTCTTTACTTTGGTGAGAACATAAAAACAAGAATGTGAAAATACTCCACAACAAGTAAAAGCACAACATAAGCTCATGAGTAAAAGTGCATTTGTATTATTAGCTAATCATAGTTAAATGAGTTCGAAATAAACCTAAAGTCTCATGACAGGACAAATGGAAACGAAAAAGTACAGTTTTGATTTAAAATAGATCTAATGGAATAAACTGATTCAGATCTGCATCCTGAAAGAAAAAAAATACAACAAAAAACCTTTAAAACCTTGTTTTAAAACCATTTAGTGGACCTGCTAAAAACTGTCAGACATTTGGAAAGTGATGGAGAGTCCCAAACTGATCCGTTTTAGGTCAATTTTGTACAATATTTAGGTAGATTGACTTAATTAGCCACTGGTAAAGTTGAAAAGGGAAATCAGGATATAATTAGAAACAACACACATAATGTTAGGATTTATATTGTTAGACAGTGTGTGGCTGTGTGTTTGTACCTGTCATAAATTAAAACATAAAACCATTTTTTATTGTTTACTGCAGCACTCCTTGCTAACGACTCTCCTCAGTATGACTAATTAACACAAGTGTCTTCATCAGAGAAAGAAATCCACTTGACTTTTCTCCTCTCAGCATTCACTGTATCTGCGAGAGAGTGTACAACGGTGTGTGTGTGTGCATGTGTGTTCTGCTCACACAACAAAAATGCTCTCTGAATATATAGTGTTTTCTTCAGTATAAGTAATTGACACTGTGCATTCTTTATTGCTTTACTGCAATACTCACCAACACGACTAAAAAGCTGAACACACAGTGCTGTGAAAACGTTTTAAACCATTTATACACACACATACACTTGCTTTCTTAAAGGTTTTCTTTGAATTTCATCTTTTTCATGTTTAATCAGTTCCTGACCATGACCATGTTGTGCAGGGTGATAAAAAAGATAAGTTAAATGGACAAATGGACGACAAAAAAAAGCACCAGGCATAAAAATCTATTATTCTATCTCCAACAGATGAGCAGTATTTGAATGTGATGTCTTTAAGAAATTAAGAAATAATCCAGCAAAGACCTGGCACAAGCAATGAGAAATGGGTCGTCTTTCAGTCAATCATCTACTGTGTGACACATTTTCAGCTACCAGCTCTTTAAGAGTTACCTTGCTGGTGCTGACATAGTAACCAACTGCACTGTCATTTTTCAAAGGAAGCTTCAAACTTATGGTTTTGCTTCATTTTTTCAATTTAAAAACAGCGTGATATCATTCCCCAAGATGAAACAAAATGTATTGTATATAATGTATTCATTATGGATTCTAATTTTACTTTTTCAGCTACAAACTAAACATTTTATTTTAAAAATAATTACTATAAATAATAATAATAATAAATAGCTAACTCGGCAGACAGCATTCAGTCATGGAGAAGAGAAAGAAATCCAAAGTCCTTTTTTGAAGCATTAAAACTATGGTGCATCTCTCTCTGAATATGAATCAAATAGAATGGATTAACAACTCTGAGTGATATCATGCTAATTAGGAGCGCAAGCTCTTCACATGTTCATAAAACTTGTAATATAAGTCTCTTTATGCTGCTCTTATATTAACATCTCCCGGAGAGTATGTTCTGTAAGTGGGTGAACCACCATGTGATCAATTTTGGATTGAAAAAATGTCTAGGCTAAGAGCAGACTAAATCTGGCCCAAAAGTGAAAGCTGGTTTATACAGTTAGCTATGATTGTTAATATATACCTATATATTTGTAAGATGAACTGAGCTATGAATTTTTTTTTGGTTGTTTTATAAGGTCAGTTAGCTGTGGTGCTCGTCTTGAAGAGTTTTATTAGAATCTGTCCAGTGGTTCATGAGATATTTTGCTAACAGATACTGACACTCCTAAACATGGGCACATGTAAATACATGACTGCCCAATGCCATAAAAGGCCAATGAATCAAGACATTTGCCATAATTGAAACCTAATTCCAACCCTTAAACAATAAATCCATTCAAAAAGCACTGTAAACCTATGCAACACTGACATATTGTATGTCCCTCTTAAAGCAAAGAAATACAACAGCCATATGTAAGCTGGCACACACTTTTACTAACTCTGCTATATTTAGATTCAACTACAGTTTTTGCACAAATTGCAAAAAATATTGCTGTTGCTGCTACATGGTTTTCTGTCTCAGTCATGTATCTGGAATAATCTGTCATTAAAGTAGATAACTGCAGCGTCAGTTGGAGTTATACTTTCAATCTAAATCCAAGATATAACTTTATACAAGGTATATACTGTAGTTTCCCCCACTGTTTTACTTTACATGCATTTAAGTTTTAAGGGGAAGCTTTTGTGACACCAATAAGAATCTTCCACCATCATAATTTCCTTTGTAGAAAAATAAATCTTATTATTCAAATAAAAAAAAAACTGATGTTTATTACTAAAAGTAATTTCCAAATAGATATAAGTAATTCTGGATTTTAGACTAATAATATTTTGAGTATGAAGACTATAGTTTTTGTTATGGAAAAAAAATATATAAGCTATTAATTGAACTCCATCCACACTACTCTATTCATAAACCTCTCAATGTCATTGTTGTGCTACAGGGTCATATTAAAGATTCATTCATTCTTGAGGTCAGCAGTCAAATATTATTAAAGCCTGACACCACTTTCACTCTGTGCATGTCTTATTTTCTGCAAACACACATACCTGTACTTTACCACACTGGTACTGTATGTACTTTGGGTTGGAAGTTGGAGTTAGGTACAATATACAACAAAGGTACAATTCTCATTGTTTTTTACTTTGTTTATTTCAGATTATTTTAGTTGGCTTAAATTTGATCTTAAACAAAAGGCAATACAAAACTGAATAACATCGGCAAATGGGAAAATACAAAATGAATAAAATATTGATGTAGCATCCTGTTCATATGTATGGTGCCTAATACTCATCTGGTGATGTACCTAGCAGTATTTTTTAAATGCTCAAGAGTATTTTAAAGCTTTTAAATTATGACTTTTTGACTTTCTGTACATCCACTTCACACTCTCCACTGGATACTCATTTCAGTCGAGTATTCAGTACGGATAAAGCATTTTTGACAAGTACAAGCATGATACGAGTAAAACTCGTCAATATCCGCGCTCGTACTGAAGGAAAATCCTCATTGGGTAACTGACTGTTTTCACGATCTGTGATTGGCCAGTCACACAGAGCGCCCGCCCCTCCCTACACATACATACGTCACTGAAGAGAGAGCTGTGCAACATACGCGGTTCATTTGAAAAGAAACAGCTGAAAACAGCTCGTGTTGTGTTGGTCACTGCCTCCACTCCGGGGTTTTTTTTTTTACCATCCGCTTTCTGTAAGTTTGGCTGGTGGTATGTCACGCCCACTTCCAGGTTATGCCCCGCCCAGTCAGAGTACAGGTATGGATACAGATTATTTAGATGGTTGAACAGATACAGATACAGATACTGCGATATTCGTTCATCCCTACTGCTGAGGATCACTGAAAAGCCCCTAGAATGCATTTGACTATGGTCACTGGAGTCTCTAGTGCCACATTTCGAACAATGGAGTTGCCATATACCAGAGTCTGCTTCTTACCAGATATGGGGCTGAGTAAGGAAAATCTGTTTGAAATGTGAACGGGTCAGTGGTAAACTGGGTGCTTAGATTTAGAACTTGCTCCGAACCGTCACCCAGCCGGCATGGGTTCCCGGCAGCTTGGAGTCTGCTGAAGGACTGCTAATGGGGGCTATTCTCTTTGGCTGGGGACCTGGCTAGCTAATGACTTTTCCACTACACAGAGCCAAACATTTAATTCAGACAACTTCACCTCGAAAGCTAACAACAGCCTACATTGATTACATGTACTGCTATTGCTAAAAGACGCAGAGCAATGGCTAAACATCTGTCACACATAGCAAGTGAGGACAGAAGAAACTGAGAGAGAACTAAAGACAATGCTAAGCTAACACTCGTAGAGCTAGCAGACCCCGAATACACCAGTAAAACTGAGAAGTGTTGAAAGACAAAAGGTGACTCAGGTACAATGCAATAAATAGCAGAAAACAATTGCATAAATAGTGCTTGTGTACTAGTACTTAGAACTGCGTAAAAGTCAGTAATATCCAGTAAATCAAAAGATTCCACAAGCAAACAAATTTCTCCAGCTACCAGCAAAGAAAACAGGAAGTGACTTAACCGTCAATTTCCTTATACACACAATTTCCATAATATATATATATAAATATATATTATATTATATTATATTATATTATATTATATTATATTATATTATATTATATTATATTATATTATATTATATTATATTATGAAAATGTTACAGTTAAAGCAAAGCTGCAGATAAATACCTGACCATTTTAAGTCATTATTAATATTTAGTCCTGTTTGTATGAGTGTGTGAGTGCATAAATTGTGTTAAGTTTAGGAACTTGATTGTTATTTTACATATCTATGCTCATGTGTAGGCATATGTTTCTGCACTTGAAGTTTGTGTGTGTCTCACAGTAATGATATTTAACAAGGTATTTAGGAGAAACAGACTATATGTAGTCCTGTCACCCCCAATGTAAATATATGTGTGTGGACTACATATATTTGCCCAGGATGTGCAAAAAGATGTAATTATGCACAAATCCGCTTTGCAAACTAACAGATATTTTGCACATATGCATATAGATATGGTTTCCATTGTACCTGTCTTAATATTGTTTTTCTTTAAGTATTATGTGTATGCAAGAACCCAAAATCTAATTTAGGCTCGGGGCACAGGTGACAGACAGAGAAAAAAAAAAAAACCTTTTATAACCGAAACTAAAATCATTGCACAGTCTAGTAAATCCAAACCAGAGTATAGCAGGAACCTAAAACTTGTCGTAACAAGGGATAAAACTAACTGCCATACACAAACCTGCACACTGTTCCACTATATCTGTACATTTTTATCACAGTCTACAGTAACAAATTTATTATAAGGGACTAAATTACAGAACAGCTGCAACCTAAACACATTGCATATGCATAGACTATATGTACATTAGGCACCACACAAAGACATGGGCAAACAACCACACTATGAGACACATTTGCAATGGCAGCAGTAATAAATAAACAGATTACATTTGCTGTGGACAAATAAGCCTGGAAACAAATTAATGTTGGAACACGTACTCTGTAAGAAAACAAACAATATGCCGAGCGCCTGAAGAAATACACATAGCCTCAGCAGCTGAAGAAAGACACTGACCTAAATATACCAACAAAAAGCACAACTGCAGCAAACATACATATATTCAAACACAGTGCTGTGTACACATAGAGAAAACAAAAAAGCAAAGGAGAATTTCAGATTTCCAAGATAGTTTACTTAAAACACAATCAGACTTAGGCTTTGATGTTGCTTAAGACTGATCTCAATAATTTGAGTTTATATTATTTACTGGACTTTTATGAATTAGGATAACCTCTAAACCAGCGGTGCCCAATCCTGGTCTAGGAGGAGCACTGCTTTATATGTGTCCCTGCTCTACAGCAGGTCTTCAAGTTTTGCAGAAGCCTGCTAATCACTAATTTATTTAAATCATGTGTGTGAAATTAGGGAAACGTCTCAAATTTAAATGTTTCTCATCTGAAATATCTTCTGCACAACATGAAAACACACTGAAGATCAGGGAAACAACTACAATATGCAAGATAGTGGCCCTCAAGGACCAGGAATGGGCACCACTGTTCTTGTAGCACCAATTCTTTTGTAGCATTTAGCTAAGTCAGGAAAGAAAAATAACTATGTTGACTCTGTGTGGGGCTTGACTGCACCTAATCTTACCACTGTGTTTTAGCCATCAGCTTTAGCCAAGTGTCTCTTAAAGGGTTGCTAGATGTCAAATGTTGAAGTATCATACCAGTGGCTTAAAGTTACCTTTTTCTGAGGAAAATTGAGGTATGCACACACTTTGCAGTCTGACCTGGCTCAGAACAATTTGCTTCAACACCACATTAATTTAGGCTACGTTCACACTGCAGGCAAAAGTGGCCCAAATTTGATTTAATTTTTTTCCATATGCAACCCATAATTGATCTTTTATGAAAGTCTGAACGTGACAAATCACATTTGTTCAAGTCCGACTCAAGTCACTTCATCTGTGGTACTAAATTAGATACGTTTTTCAAAGCAACCTCAGTATGAATGGTCATGTCACATTTCATCCAAGTTTTGTGTCTTATCATGGCTATTTTCATCTACAAAAGACAGTCATAGCAGTTCAATTTGGGAGGTTTACACTCTAGCACTGCAGCATATCTCATGGCTGCCTAATGTTTGACCCGCAGAGACGGCATAGTGGTGACAAACAAGATTACTGGGAGTGGGTGTGGTTTGGCTGGCTCTTCCATGCCGTTTCTCAGTTCTTGGTCTTGAGCTTTGCCTAAATCTGGACAGCTCTGCCACATATGGCTTGTCTCCATGATAACCTCATATTGGCTGCCTGTTTCCAGGTGTTCAGAGATGTTCTAAACTCCTTCATTGTGTCCTTGCATACATCTCGAGGTCTGCGACCAGTGGCAAGTTGTCCAAAGAGTAGTTGCCTTGGAATGTGGTGGTCACTAATCTTGCAGACATGGCCCAGCCATCTCAATCATTTCTTACTCATCATCATCATGATGGTGGTGATTCCAACTCTGTCAAGCATCTCAGTGTTGGAGACCTTGCCTCGCCACTTAATAACCAAATGGAGATATTTAAAAACTCTATTTCCAGTGGATCTGTGTGGTCAGGAAATGCAAAACCTTTCAGAAACTGCAACTTAGCTGCCTTTTTACACATATATCTATTTGACCTAGAAGCTTAAAAACAAATATGGAGCTATTTTACTAAGGTTTCTCCTTGTTTGCTATCGCCATCAGACTTTGTGTGGTGAAACAATTTATATGTATAGAAGGAACAAAATAAACATATGGAGAATCTTTAGCTAACATGAGTATGTTCTTTCTCTGTACTTCGATATTGACATTCTCACCTCCGAGTGGTGCAACATGGGCACTGCAGCCTTTTTGTTAGAAAATGGACAGAAAAGAAAAAAAAAAAAAGGGGGGGGGGGTAATTTAAAAATATTACCAAATAGTGTAGACGGGTTGTCAGTCTTATGTTTCCAAGTAGCAGGAGTGTAATCTGCCATAGTATCTTGTCCACCTTGAGTTGTGACATATTGTGCACGCTACTTTCCGCTTGGTGTTGTTCAAAGAATGGGACATTTTTTTAAGCTTGGCCTTTGTTTTTTTCTACTCAAAAACACCCTTCTTTTCTGATCTGTCACATCAAAAAGACATTTCTCTCTGCAGAATTACTATTCACTGGCTAAAAGTTTTTGTAGTCTTCTTCATTCTGAGTAAACTCTTTAGGATGTAATATATGTAAATAGCAGGGGATGATAAATGTGATTGATACACTGATTATAGCTATAACAATAAATCCTGTACACTGAATTATAGATGCAGATGCTTCTATAATTTAGCTTGCTTCTGATAAAGTGCTTGCTGAGTGTATGTGGCAATGTTTATACATCCAAAAGTACAGAGGTTTTTTTTTTATTAACTGTAAAAAGGATCAAATTTCAGTTTTGTTCTCTGCTTCCATTCCATTGAACAACCAAGATGAAGCACTTTGCTTCAACTAGTGATTAATAAGGTAAAGTAAAACAAAAAGAAGTCAGGAGCAAGAAAAACAAAACAGGGAAATAAAATGAAAACCGAGGACACAAAAAGGAACGAAACAAGTAGAGGGTTGCGGCTGGGGAGCAGAAAGGAGAGGAGGATGAGGAGGGAGAAAATCTAACACATAGTCCTTGCTGTCAACCAGTGTGTAATTAAGTTCTGCACTCTGTCACCGTCGCCCTGTAGAAGTGGTAATTTAGCTGGGCCTGAGCCAGGAGAGCAGGTCAGAGGAGGGGAGAACAGGAACAGGACGACAGGAGCCACACAAAAACACGGCATGGGGTAAGGCAAGAAAAGAGGAAGAGGGGAAAAGAAGAAGACTGAGGAGCAAATAATCAAGAAAGGAGGAACTAAATACTGAAAAACAAAAAACATATAGGGGAAACAAAAATGAAAGTACCAGAGAATCTAGGCTGATTAGGACAGAGCTGCATGTGCCAGATGGTTGTTCACATTTATTTATTTATTCATGTGTAGTCCTCTTACAGCTTTACACAATAATCACATAAAAACAATTTATCAAAATGTTCGGCTTCATCAGAAATGGTGAGGTATGACTTTTAGGAGCAGTACATTTCACAACACGAATGAAACTTGCAAGAAAAACAATCCACTTACACAAACATAGGATTTTGGCATAATGAGTAAAAAAAAAAAACTAAAAGTAACCAAAAGTTGGACTTTACATGACTGAACTTGTATCTTGACATTCTTAACAGTTTTTACACAATCAGTGTTTAAGTTTTCTAGTTTTATAAGACTTTACAACAAAATGTTAAACTTACAGTGTGACGATTCGCACTAACATTTCAGTTGTCCAAACTTCCCTTCATACTCCCACAATCTTTAAACATTTTGTACAGTTTATACAGTAAAACATTGGCATTTTGTCTTTTTTCACTGAGTCTCTCACTGCTCTCAAACTTCTCTTTAAAAATCCCTTCAGAGCACACAACCAAACTTTCATTGACTTTTATTGTATTTAACCTCAGAATTTTCTCCTCAGAACTTGAAGTGAAGCATTTTTTTAACTTGTCATATCTCCTATATAAAGAGTGCTTTTAGGGAATGATAGACACAAGTGTGTGGTTACCATGGTGACCCTAATGTGCCACTGGTTTTCTTTACACTTTCTATACAGCTTATGCATGACAACTTTGGCATTTTGTCAGATTGGATAATTACAAAAGTAAGTCCCAAATGATTATTGGGCTTCAAAGAGAGTTGATGGATGTTGACGTTTGGGACATAACTGAGTTGGAACACAATAAACCATTTTTGTTGTTCATGTTTGAACTGGCCGGCTCATATCTTATTTCTTCTGAACATTTTTTTTTTTTTTTTTCTTTTTTTTTTTAACCAAGCTTTGTCCTAAGAATCTACAAAAAATTTGCCACGGCTCCAAAAAATGGCAAGTATTTCTAATGTAGCCTGGCTTTAGTCATGTGAACCCAACCACTCCCCTGAGGTTTTGTTTTCTTCCTTGCTAGATTATCTTCTTCCAGGGAGTCCTGGTCAAGATGGCTGTAAAAAAATGACAGAATGATTCCCACTTAAATCTTTTCAGGTCATTTGTACAATATAAAATGAAACAGAGGCAAGGAAGAGAGAGGCCACAAAGGCCATACCAACTAAATTTAACAACCATTTCTCTTCTATGTAAAAAGAAATGACCCAAAAACAATAATGAAGTTTTCTTTAGGGCAGTTTGTAATAGACAGAAGGTCATTCTGTGGTTTAGGAGATTAAAAGAAAACACAGTTTTATCTTGCACCAAGCGCACCATGGAAATATTTAAAATTGACAGACCTTGTGTCATAATTGCTGGTGTGATGTGACAGTTGACTGATTCATTTGGCACTGTGACATAAAATTTAAATCACTGTTCTTTTCAAAAGGAGTACTAACTATTAGCCAGTGAATGTCACGGCTGGGACTAAAGCTGTTGTCAAGCTCTGTGACATGATGGGGTATTCTAGTTGGGCAAGCTGAATTTTTGTCCCGGGCATTGCTAATATTCCTGCTACTGAAATGAAAACTACTTAACTCAACTGAACTTCTAAAACCCTGGCAGGATATTTATCCTGACATGGCTGCAGATCTGTGTTGACTTAAAATGATGTTGATGACATAATCATGACAGAAAATGTCACATTCATGCAGCAACTAGGCCCACTTACATGATCAGATGATAAAACATATGGAATGTTTTCCGATTTCAGAAGAATAATGAGATGTCTTTATTAGACAAACTGCTGTTTACTTCAGAACAACTGTGGGACCAATGATGAAGTTTTAAAATATTAGATTGGAGAGTTTACACTTCCTCTGTGTTTTTACCCTAAATGCATGCAATTTTTTGCCAATTTTACTGTCCACTGGCATCACTGAAAAGCATTTAATGCAACAAAAATATAAAAAGCAAATTCAGATGCAGTGAAACACAAAGAAAATATGAAATTGGCGAGGACAAAAAGGCAGCAAGATCTGTAGTTAAGCAACAGAGTAAATGACTTTTCAATGTGAACGTCTTTGGGGACAGGGCAAGAAGAATGATGAGAAAGATGTGAAACTCTTGAACCTTGTTTCTGTCCTTTCATGTGGCTGTGCGTGTGTCTGTGTGTGGAAACATGAAGGAGGGAGGAACGATGGGTTTAGGGGGTGATAAGAGAGTGGCAGATTGAATCCATGGGGAGTCTAAATGGACGGATGCACAAGTGAGACTGCGTGTGTGAAAATAAGTGCTAAAGCATTTGAATGAAGGACAATTAAAGGGTAGTGTGTGTGTGTGTCTGCATTTAAACGATGGCTACAGTGCAAGGCTACACTGCTGTTTAGCTGTGTATTGACAATGTAATTACCAGTGAATAATGTGAGCCTTAATGTGTGTGCATGAATGCATGTGAGTGTGTATCAGGTGTATTCAATTGGGGAGACTTGCTATTGGCATTCTAATTAGTCTGAATGATATACTCTCCCTATTAAGATCAAAGCAGAGCTCGGCACGGCGGCAGGTGAGCTGTACTGCAGTGTTCAACCACTGCCATGTTGGCTCCACTTCAATAGAGATTACAATCTTAGTAGAGATTAGTCTGGCTCTAAATTACCTTTAGAAATGCCATTTTTAAGTGTAAATAAAAAAAAAGTTAAGGATCTGTTTGGCATTTTAAAAACAACTTATTTCCTTTCAGGATGTTAGGATATTCACTGTGATCTTGCATCTGAGGTTTAGATGAAAAAACAAAACAAAATACAAAAACAGCTTTGAGGAATTTTAAGCTTATTTAATTGCTTCTCAGTTTTAGATTAACACTTGACACAAATTTGAGAGTTTCTTGTCAAATAACTTTCAGGAGAAATACAGTAAGTTTATTTCTATATTTCTACATTCATCAAACTCCCAGAGCCAAGGATCTTTAAATATAATATAACAGTTTGCTGTTTGCCCAGCAGTTTAGTGATTGACATTTTTTCTTTCACAAACACAATTTTTTTTTTGTCCTTTATTATGTCACAGAGGCATCTTGTTGGCAGAACATAAAGCTTGTTCATGGGTGCCATTAAGACTGTTTATTTTACCATGATGTGTTGCAATTTGCATACAGCATTTACCATAGCCTTACCATGATTGATCATGCAAATATTTTTCTCTAGAGCAGGGGTGCTCACACTTTTTCAGCTTCTAAGCTACTTTTAAAATGACCAGTTCAAAATGATCTACCTACACACACATACATTTATATATACAGCTTGTTGCTGAACTCTGTCAGTAAGTTCCTTAGGTGTCCATGGGACCTGGACTTCAGCTGGATGTCAGCCTGTAGTGTAGAATAAACATCTCATCCTCCACTGCAGATAAATTCACGTGGAATGGGGGCTGCAATTTTTGTTGCAAAGAAATCAACCTCATTATATTCCTAAAATGGGTAGTATAAAAATGTAGCGATTGGCTCCAAATAATTAAAGTCTTGAAACCATTTGTCAAAGTCTGACCAGACATTTTCCGTTTACTCTTTCCCATTGCACAAAAACCTTCTTTTGCTTCTCCAGCTTTGAAATTACCCAAATCATGGCACTGCAGCTTTGACGACAAAAATTGCATTTTTTGTTTCAAACCATTATCTAAGGTGATCGCATTGACCACAGATTTGTCTTTTCATTGCAGCTCTAAATTTAGCTCATTCAAAATGTTAGTCAGATTGGTTAAAAATACCAAGTCTACTTACTGATTGTTATTAAGTTGCTTTTATTCTGCATATTTAGTGAAGGAGAAACTACTAATGCATCCTGTCTGCAACTCCACAAGGCAGGATGAGGACCTCACAAAACCTTTCAATGTGTTGCAGCTCACAATTAATTTCTTTTTACTCTTTTTTTGGATAATTTGCACAGCCTATTGTCAAGACAACTATTTTGAGGATTTCAGTAAAATGTTTTTCAGTTTTAACAGGACTCACACAACCTCATAATGAACTAACAAAGAAGCTAGCTGTCTGATATAAAGACTCCAAAGGCTTGATAGTTTCATTTCATGCGCCAGAAATATCAACAATCTTTTATGTTTTTATCTGCCAGCACAATATAAATATTAGAAATGGGCAATAATTTTCAGATTGTGAAAAAACCTCTGTCAGTCAATAGCAATTGAAATCTCCGATAATGCTCTCTGAGATTTTAGCCTCATTTACGAACTTGGGCTGTGTGTCAAAAATTTTAGTTGTTTTTGTGTTATATAAACTAAGTTGTAAAGGCTAAACGACTTGGGCTAAATGTGGTCTAGATTTAGCTGAATTGAGATCTACAAGCAGACTTCACGATCACGTCATGTCTGTTGCTCAGGTACAGTTCCTTCATCCATCACTTACAATTTTTAGTTCAGCTTTTCATGTCACAGAGAGTTCACGCGGGGCAGGATATTGCACTTTTCTTTAGCTGTCAAGCTTGCCATTATGTTTGTGCAATAAAACTTCCCAAGTAAAAGCAAACTGTTCAATCAGATCAGACATTTAAAAAAAAAAAATTGTGCATAATGTCAAATGGGACGTCAACTTGAAACTCTGAAGCTCTGTATTTCATTCTTTTGCTTTTAAATTCATTGAATTTCACAAAAAGAGAGCTTTTTGGTAACTAACATTTAGCGGTTCCAACACTGAGCCTGAAGTGGCCTTTTTTTTATTTCTCCTGTGTCTTTGCATGCCCAGTTTTTTCCCCCTGCATTTATTTTCAATGGAACTTGACAGGGAATCATTAGCTGCATAATGAAAAGCAGCAGACCAGTAATATATACCATCACTATCTATTACAGCCTCCTTAGCCTAAAGACCTTGAATGGAAATGAGGCTGTGTTATAGCTTTTTTAAGTCAAAGTTGAGTGCATACAGTAAGCATCCCAGACATGTTTTAGGATACGACACAAAAAATTATTTATGTTTACAGTATGTGATAACAGCTGTTGTCTCTTGAACGGCAATGAATGTTCAAATGTTCAGAAAATTTGAAAGCTACATTAAATGGAAGGTGTTAAGTAACAAAAATGCCATGTAAAAGGAGTGGTGGGGCAATATATTAAATAGGTAAGTTAAATACAAAAAGTAAAAAAAAAACTGAGTTAAATCTGTAGACAAGACCGTCAGGTCCCACGGTGAGTATTGGATAGCAGAGCAAATTATGGCCCCATCCACATGACTCTGGATAATTATTAAAAACTGAGATTTTCAGAAGACAACACACAATCAAAGTGTATTTTTCACATTCTCTCTATCAACAAGTAGCAAATGTTTTTACAGCCTGAAAATGCCTTAGTTTGCAATTTTTGCTACTGAGGTTGGGATTTAATTTTAAAAAAAAAAGAATCCAGTTTTACTTGTGGTTTAATCCCTCGGGATTAAAGTAAACTACAGATATCACTTAAATTCAAAGACACATGTATAATCTGTAATTTATTCATGCTTAATATGTAATAGTTCAGCAGTTGCAAATTTAAAATTAGACCCCTTTAAGAAAATCTACAACATAAAATACAAACAGTGCATAATAACAAAATCTAATCTTTTAATGTTTGTCTAACACAGCATTATTTTTGGAGTTTAAAATACAGTTATTTTATCAGAAAAACGTTTTCATTTCTTAGATACATACTCAATTAAATATATTGTTTTAATACAGGCTGGCATGGTAGAGAAGTGGTTAGAGCTGTCGCCTCACAACAAGAAAGTAGCAGTTCCACCTCACGGCTATTCTGTATGGACCTTACATGTTCTCCTTGTGCACATGTGGGCTTTCTTCAAGTACTTCTGTTTCCTCCCTTTGACCAAAAACATGCACGTTAGTTTAACGGATAGCTCTAAATTGTCCCAAAGTGGGAGTGAGAGTGTGAATGATTGTCTGTCTCATTTGTTTCTATGTGTGATGGACTTGTGACCTGTTCAAAGTGTCCCCTGCCTCTCGCACAGTGACTGCTGGGGATAGGCAACAGCTCTGTCATGATGGAAAGAATATAATGGGTTAAAAAAAAGCTAGAAAATGTACGTTGGTACTTTTAGGATAACCTTATTTTGGATACATATGTTAGTGATCTTCTTATTTCTGGTGTCTATACATTTTGTGTTTTTTTTTTACTTTACTTTTGGCCCCCTTCACACCAGATGATGACCTACCATGATTTCAATGACCTAGTAGAACATGGTTGAACTGTGGCAGTCGTGAAAATACTATGGTCTTGGTACTTGCCAAGTATGTGTTTTTTGCTATTTTTGACCTTCCCTGAGACATTCTTTTATGTCTTTATCACACTTTATACGTCCACCATGGCACCAGTTACTGTGTACTTTGCATCACATCTGCACTCGGTTGACCTTGTCACAATTGTAGCCTTAACATGAGGGCAGTAAGATCAGTCGTGCTTCAAATTATTGATGACCAAATTATGCTAGGATATCCACACCATGTATATGCTGCCACCACTGCCACATTGCTTCACCCAAGATCCAAACATGCCAACAACACAATGAAAACTACCATGACCTCACCACATCATGGTATTTTTGTGCATGCTTCAAACCACTGTGGGCCTATCTCACTTTAAAACACATAATAGGGAACTACTGGGTTCTTAATATGCCCCATAAGACTTTTACAAGACCCTGCAAAGACCATCCACATTCCAGCTGATTTTGTTGTATGTTATAATGAGTTTGTCATTCAGTATGAGGAGGGCCTAAGTATTTATAATACTATAGATGGTAATGTGAGGTTAAATAAAATTACAAAAAAAATTCCTTTACAAAGAAGAAACATGGCCAAATATCACCTACGCTAGCAAATACAGATAAACCAATCAACAGAAAATAATTCTAAGGCCTTTGCCTGGTTTGCTCTTGTATACTGTATGTATTCTTTCTTCAAGTTTTGTTTCCAGTCGGCACTGGTATCTGTTTAATGCAACATTCTCAGCTGTTGACAATGCTATTCACCTCAAACCAGATAATGAAAATCAAATCTCATATGTGCTTTTATTGAAGTAATGTAGCACAAGTTTGGATCAATCTGCACTGCAGCTAAATGAAAACACAAATACTGTGTGGTCACATTTACTCCTTAGATTTTTCTTTTCTCCGTCTAATTGTTTAAATATTTTCACTCTAGTGTTTTTCACTAATTATTTTTATGTGCAGAGAAAAAGACACTTGTAGAAGTTTGTTGACTGTAACAGTAATAGAGATAACAGCCGAAACTATTATGGTCACTGTAGTGGAATAGACATTCACATAGCAGCATGGTCTGCTTTATGTGTGTGTTCATTTACACGCACAGATACACACCAAGCTGACTAAACTGGTGTTTTGGTGAGAGAGAGATTGGAAAACTATTACCTGAAATGTGGTCTCGGTGTCTCTGTAGGCATTGCAATCTTTCTCTCTGACCATGGACGGCCCTCCTTTGCCCTTTTTTATATGCACACATGTACACACTGTCATGCACACTCACATGGGTGCACAAATGAAATCCATTTTCTTAGCTCTGTCCCTGTATTGCAGTGCTGTTATTGAGGAGCCAAGGGGCTTGTGGAAAGTGAGACTGAAGAGGCTGGTGGGTTGATAGAGCCAGTGGAGTACATGGAGGAGAGCAGGAGGGGGGCAGATATCATCTGTGCTGCTGACTTTAACCTCTGTGTTTTCTGCCGATGAAGCTGAACAGAAAAGGAATTGTTAAAAATCACAATCCCAGCCAGTTTAAAATTATTTTTATTACAACTCAGAGTATCAGTGTCTTGTCACGTGGAAATCTCCCCATTGTTGGATCAATAAAATCTTTTCTTATCTTATCTTATCTTAAAATTGCATTGGACAATTTGTGGTTTATACAAGAACCACCAGTGCATATAAATACAGAAAATTCCTCAGTTTGTAGTATTTATAGTTTATATAAAGGAAATGATTTCTGAGGTATATATATCCTCCTTATGTGTGAATCATGCCCTTTTTATTATCTAAAAGAAACTCAACTGAAAACGTAGTTCCATTTGCCTTCAACTAAACAATGAAAACATTGACTGAGAAGTCCAACTTTAGGCTTTATTTTGGTTATGGGATCTGTGTTGCCTAATTTATACAAGAAGAATATCATGAAATAACACCTTGATATTAAAAGGTTCACACTATAGGGTCGCACACAACAAACTGTTTTGTCAGACATAGGCAACAACTCACCTGACTGATCCCACAGTCAGCTTTCTGTCTGGCCATCACTGTTAGATTTCAGGTTCCTTCCTGTGATCTCATTTGTCCACATAGCTGTTTTAAAATACTGGCAACATCTGTTCCCATCTCGTCTCATTATCATTTGTTGTGGTTCCATAAGCTGAAAATAGTTTCCATATGCAGGCCATACTTTGTTCATCATACTAATGACATACTTGTGTTTTGTTTATTTGCCAGTCAGTATTCAGCTTCTAGGATTGCCCCCCTCATGGGAGCCATGATCCTGTCTGTTGCACACTGGTTGTTGCTCTGTTTGACATCTTGCTCAACAACTCCTCCCCTGCCAAGTGGAGGATAATAGTCAACACCTGAAAAAAAAGACCTCTGCAGACTGAACTTGTTCTTTTCAAAACTATGATTCTTTTCGTATTTACTTCAAACAACTAATCTGGTTCTATTAAAGATACCAATGTATAAACATTGATGCACTTTTATTCCCTTTTGCTCTGTATGTGTTATTTCTGTCCTGATTTTTTTATTCACATTTCCTCTTAGAACTTTGGAAAAACTCATACAAAAATATATTCATTCAGAATAGTGTGTTGTGTTTTTTGTAGCAGTACATTGTACGACAAAAGTCACAAAAACTGCAAAAAAAGTTTGTCATAGACAAATGCAGCAACCAAGTAAGAAAACCCAACCCTCACATGGACTTTACATGATTTAATTGACAGTTTGATGTCTTTAATAGTTTTTACACAATCATCGTTTAGGTTTTGTGATTTTTGGAAATTTTACCTTGGGATGTTAAACATAACATGTATTGATGTCACACACTGACTTTTGAGCTGTCTAAACTTTCCAAATCTTTGCAAATGTTCCTTATTCTTACAAAATGTATATTCATTTTGCAGTTTATACTTTAAAACATAAACATTTTGTCTTCTTTTACAGCTGTAGGGCATCTGGTTTTCTCTCAATGTCTCCTAGAAGGAAGAGAGAGCACTTCCAAACTCTACGACTTCCACTGTATCTGAACTCCAAATTATCTCTACGGAACTGAAAGCCAGTGGTCTTTTAAAAAATATTTTATCATTTTCAAAACTATAAAAACTTAAACATAAAATGTTTCAAGAAAAAACAGTGTTTAATGATTAAAATTCAAACAGTTGCTCACATAACACTAATTTAAATTTTCTACATTTGTTAGTTACATACATTGAAGATATTTGATAAGATATAAGATATCAACTCCATGGGTTGTGCTTCAGTTTAACAGGTATGTCAGGTGAAGATTTTGGTTAGGATGGCAGATATATTACATTGAGATGGTGTAAAAAGAGCTTCCACATTTTGTAGAACTGATCAGCCTTTGAGTGGGTTACACAGGTCAGAAAGTTTATGGGAATGTGCTTCAGTATTGTTCTGTACCAACCAGGTCCTTATTAGAGATCCTGAGAAGTACTGTAGTATAATTTTCTAAGCATAATATGTCAAAACATTATCCAATTTTCTATGATTCATTTTGTTATTATACATTAGAATGACCTAGGAGAAGAGTCACTGTATCTTTGTAACACGGTATAAACCCTAAGCAGTGTGTAGGGCTAGTAGTATTTATTTTGCACTTCAGACACAATAAAGACAGTGTAGGCTTAAACTTACAAAGACTGACAGGTGACAGAGACACTCTGTGAAAGAGTTTAAGTTGCAAGGCCCTGGATCTATTGCAAATTGTTATTGACTTTGAAATTTTTCCAATTTTCCTCTCACACACCTTTTGAAATACTCAGATCCCAGAAGTGCCTCAATATTTCTAGTTTCAAAGTCCAAATAACTCTTATGGGTACTAAAATTAGTTTTAATAATTCTAACTCCCATTGGTTGGTGAAAAGGTGCCGCAATGGTTCGTACTGTCACCTTACAAGGAGAAGGTTGCACGATCGCCTCCTGGCCTTTCTGTGTGAAGTTTACATGTCCTCTCCATGCATGTGTGGGTTTACTAGGGCCATTGCAGTTTCCTCCCACAGACCAAAAATATGCATGTTAGGTTTATTGGTAACTCTAAACTGTCAGGATTGGTGGTGACAGAAGTGAACCCAGAGAACAGATTTATACTCAAAACTAAAAGAAAACTAATTTATTAATTCAAAAACAAAGGCTGACGAGGCAGCGAAACAAAAACAAACTAAATCCTGGAGCACAGATCGGAACACAGGAACAGACGGAACAAGACTATAAGGACACAGATCAGGAACATGGAACAAGGACAAATGAACAATGATCCAACGGAGTAGTGGAGAAAGTGACCAGGTTTTAAACACAGAGGATAATGAGGTAAGTGGGCACAGGTGAATGATCATAATTACTGACAGGTGGAGATGGGCATGGCAGGTAAACAGATGACAAACTGGGGAGAGGTAGATGAAACAAACACAGACACGAGGGACAAAGACAGAAAGAACAAGAACCAAACTAACAAAATAAAGGAATAAAATGAACAATAAACTCAAACTGAAACACAAAGACAACAAACTGAACACTAAACACCAAATCTCTAGGTATGATTGAGAGTCAGAGTGTGAATTGTTATTTGTCTCATTTGTCTCTACGTGTCCCTGTGATGGACTTGCGATATGTCCAGGGCGTCCTCCGCCTCCCCACAGTGACTGCTGGAGATAGACACCCTGTGACCTGAAAAAAAAGAGCACCCGGTACCAAAAAATAGATGGAGGAATGACTCCCCTTGGACCAAAAACAACTTTTCAATGCCAGATACTTTAGCAACAGACAATAAATATTATTTTTTGAAACTTTGTATTTTTGTATTATCTGATCAGAAATCATAAAGATCCATTAATAAGTTTGTGAAAGATCTTTTAACTTGTCATATCTCTTACATAAAACATTGTAGACACATAAAAAATGACGTTTGACGATCAAACGCTTCTGCCACTTACAGTTTAGGAATTTTCCCAGTCTAATTTATAATTTTCACACAGTAAATGCTTGTTTGAGGTTTACTTTTTACTCAGTGTTTCTGTCTACATGTTTTACTTTATTATAGATTATTACAGTGAGTCTCAAATTACTGTTGAGCTTTGGACAAAAATGTTGATAGATGTTTGAATTTTATACTTAACAGTTTGTTTTAACAGGTGGTGTTTGTTCATAACAGCTCCTGCTTTGCTTTATATTTGTACATTTTAGTTTCACAGGCAGTCATTTCTCTGTTAGACCATTGCTGATGCCAACACATGTGACCCATGCATTAACATCATGCCTGAATGTAACTTCTGTAGACACCAACAGAGGGCTGAACCTGCCACTTGCATGGTGCAGCCTGTTTGTCTTTATCAGAATCTCTGTGAAACAGGTTTGCAAACTAAACTAAAGCATAAAGACATTTTTGTTTCAAAACCCAACACGACTTGGGTGGATTTTGGCTATCCAGAATAAAATGCCACAGTATATGCTAGAAACATATTTATAAATATAAATCAGCTTCATGCCTAATTACCAATCTTAAAATAAACTAGTTTACTCAGACAACATAGAACAACTAAAAGAGAATTTCAGGTGATGCCATATGATGCCTTCTGGGTGAGGACAGAAAAATACAGTTTAATGTGAAGTTTTTTATATATCATTAAAGGATATTGTTAGAGAAGGTAGTTGATTTTAGTAAATCTTAATCATAATATAAGCTATATTATGCAGTGTGATTTTGTCAAGATTTTTGTTACTAACTACTTGCAGTTTAACATTTATCACATTTCCTAATTTGAAGTTACATGTCTGAGCAGTGTTTTCTTCCTGTGTGTGCATCAGTAAATGTATTCTTGTTGGTTTTTCCCTTCAGACAACTTTTCCTTCCACAATACTAATATCCCCAAGACTGTTTTGCCCTACTTTTTAGACAAACACACACAATTTGCATCTTATCTGAGTCATGCCCTACCTTCAGCGTCATCTCCTGCTCACAATTTGACTTTTTATGAAGAATTTATGAAGAATAATAGTAAAATAACATTACCTGCAAGTGTTTGTAATATTTATCATTCTCCCCGTCTGAGTCTGGTGTGACCTGAATGTGTATTCTTATCTTGGTTCTACTGCTACTGTATAGTTGCGTCACAATCTAAATTAAGAAGACTTTACACCAGCTAGGATGTATTTGTGAATTTGAGTACCATGAATAAGTTTAAATACAGAGAAGCAGCCTCACCGAATCACTTCAATACAATGAATATATATATATATATATATATATATATATATATAAAATTCCCTTCTCACCCTCCGCCGGTGGTCTTTGTTTCATCCTCTGAGCTCGGGTCCTCTGTCCTCTGTCCTGGGAGCTTAAGGGTTCTGCGCCCTCACGGTTCTGGCTCTGGAACCAGTCACCTTGAGAGGGGATGGACACTATTTAACTCTGGAGTTGTCCCCGGTTAGAGGTGCCGAGCAGGAGTGGGCATACTTGTTGCCCCCCATCTTGGTGCCTGTACGTTGGGGTTTACCCCGGTGAACGAGAGGGTAGCCTCCTCCGTCTACATGTGGGGGGATGGGTCCTGACTGTTGTTTGCGCTTATGCGCCCAACAGCAGTTCAGAATACCCACCCTTTTTGGAGTCCTTGGAGGGGTTACTGGAGAGTGCCCCTCCTGGGGACTCCCTTATTCTGCTGGGGGACTTCAACGCTCACGTGGGCAATGACAGTGAGACCTGGAGGGGTGTGTTTGGAAGGAACAGCCCCCCTGATTTAAACCTGAGCGGTGTTCTGTTGTTGGACTTCTGTGCTCGTCATGGATTGTCCATAACGAACACCATGATCAAACAGAGTGTACATATGTACTCTTGGCACCAGGACACCCTAGGTCGCAGTTCAATGATTGAGTTTGTTGTCGTTTCATCTGATCTGCGGCCGTGTCCCTCGGGAAATCCTGTGGGGGATACTCTGGGAGTATGGGGTACCGGGCCCTTTAATACAAGCTGTTAGGCTGTTAGGTCCCTATGTGACCGGTGTCAGAGCTTGGGCCGCATTGCCGGCAGTAAATCGGATTTGTTATTAGTGACAGTTGGACTCCGCCAAGGTTGCCCTTTGTCACCGATTCTGTTAATAACGTTTATGGACAGAATTTCTAGGTGCAGCCAAGGTATTGAGGGGATCCATTTTGGTGGCCTTAGGATTACGTCTCTGCATTTTGCAGACGATGTGGTCCTGTTGGCTTCATTAGGCCGTGATCTACAGCTTTCGCTGGAGTGGTTCGCAGCCGAGTGTGAAGCGGCTGGGATGAGGATCAGTGCCTCCAAATCCCAGGCCATGGTCTTAAGCTGGAAAAGGGTAGAGTGCCTTCTCTGGGTCAGGGAAGATGTTCTGCCCCAAGTGGAGTTAAGTATCTCGGGGTCTTGTTCAGAAATGAGGGAAAAATGGAGCGGGAGATCGACAGGCGGATTGGTGCAGTGTCTGCAGTAAAGCGGGCACTGTACCGGTCTGTCGTGGTGAAGAGAGAGCTGAGTCAAAAGGCGAAGCTCTCGATTTACTGGCCGATCTACATTCCTACCCTCATCTATGGTCACGAGCTTTGGGTAGTGACCGAAAGAACAAGACTGTGAATAGTGGACATAGCTGCAGCGTTGCCAACTTAGCAGTTTTGTTGCTTTATTTAGCCGGTTATGAGACCCCTCTAGTGACTTCTTTTCAAAAACTGACTAGTGACAAACCTAGAGACTTTTTTTTCTGTGTTACTGGAGACTTTGGCAACTACATGTGAAAGCACCAGTCATTCGGCAATTCCTGTCCTAAGCATGCCTTAAGGCTTAAGCCCTTCCCACTTCCCCAAGACCTGACAGCTGTCAGTCACACAGCAGATAGGTGACCCACTCCACTCCATGTCCACACACTGCAAATGAATCCTGCCCTGGATTACAAAGTGGGATGTAAATATAGTTTTTAATGTATTGTTTTGTTCACTGATTGTCGTGCAAAAATAAATCCCTGTGGTTCCAACCCCAGAAAAAATAGGGGAGTTGAATGTAGACAAAACAAAACGTTTGGTTAAATTTGATCTTCTAACAACATTGATTCAAGTAGTGTGGGTTCAGGCAAAGTATTAAAGTTATGAAATTATTTCATAAAATTCATTTGCCATTTTAAACATATTTTGACTGTTTTTTAGTCATTTTTTGTCTGTCCAATGTTGATATTCCTCTCTCCTACAGCCTAATCAACATGACCAAATAAGCAAATCAGATGGTGATGTCATCTAGCAGCTTCTTACGGCTCAAATTTTTACTCCAAGCTCAGATCAAAACTTGAAAGCCATATATATATATCTGTACCAAGTATCTGTACTGAGTATAGCCTGGAAGTCTCACAGTCAAAACTGGAGACTCCACCAAGAATGGTGAAGAATTGCAGGGCTAAGATACTGTGGAACTTTCAGATACAGACTGACAAACAGGTGATGACTAACCAACCGGACAGTCATCAGTGACTGTAACATCAGGAAGAAGGAACACAAAATGCTAAAAAAATAATAAAAACAAAATAGAGAAGTTGTGGAAAGTCAAGGTCTCAGTGGTACCAGTGGTCACCAGAGCACTCGGTGCTGTGACCCCCAAACTGGAAAAGAGGCTCCAACAGATCCCAGGAAGAACCTCAGAGATCTCTCTCCAGAAGAACACAGTCCTAGGAACAGCTAAGATACTGAGGAGAACCCTCAAGCTCCCAGGCCTCTGGTAGAGAACCCGAGCTTGAAGTGAAAGTGGAACCACCCATGTGGAACAAATAGGGCAAGATGGAGGGTTTTTGGGGGGGGGGTTGCCTTCGATTTTTTTTTTTTCAGGTGTTGACTATTGTTGATTTATGTAGTTCTTGTTGCTGCATGTTCAAATTGCAATTTTTCTAACATTTTTAGCTATAGTTAGTCATGCTTAAAAAAACATTACACTATGATTGTGTGCTGGAGAGTAGCCCAAGTGTGCAGACTCTGGTTCTAAAAATACAATATGGCAGCAACCATAAATGGGATATTATGGCTTCAATTTTGTTCAACAGATGGAGACGGAATTGGTTTGTACATTTTTATTTCCAGACTTTGGCTAAAAATAAGTATTTATCACAGAGTGTAGGATGAGTCATGAACTAAGTTTTGTTAAAAATTGTATTGATTTAGTTTTTCAAAATTTATAAACTTTTAAAAACATGTACCAACCTACTTTGTTGTCATTACTGGATCATAAGTTCTGAGAAACCATGAGGATGCGAGGAATCATGTACACCATATTGTCTCAAATGGTGTTTCGTTGTACTTTCATATCAGTCACAACAATAATCAAATATGTTGCATCCTTCCTATTTTTTAAAGGCTCGTTGGTTAGGCAGCTAAAACGTTGATGAAAAAATGCCAACACAAAACTCCTCCATTCTATAATCTCGGGACAGAATGATGTTTGAATGATTACCATGACTCTTTTTAATGGAAAATGTGACACATTCAGATCCAGTGAAACTATTTTCGAATCATCTCTGTATGATCAGCTCCTTTTAGACCTCCCAGATAAGCGCCTGCTGTTTTCATTTCAGAGAGGGTGTTGTTTGGCAGACGACACTGAAATCCAGAAATCCTACAGAGAAAAACTGATTAACTGGAAAGATGGATTATTATATTCAATCTTCTCAATTGACAAAACTAGATTTAGAACATTGTTTGTTTTCTGCCAAATGATCTGCTCACATTTAATTAGCATCACAAAGCCAGACATCAATGGGGTTTACATTTTTTTTAGTTTAAGTGTTTACTTGAGATAAACTGATGGTTCTGTGCGGATGAGTGATAGACAGCAGAAACTGGTTTATTTCTATCTTCCCATTGCATGCTCTGTCTTTCAGTGTAATGAGGTTCTCTTTAATTACATTTTAATGGGCTAGAAACAGCTGCTGCTGGTTTATATCGCCACACATACTTTCCCTCCTCTTCAGCTTCGTTTACCTTTGTAAACTTTTTCTCTGTACTCGGTTTCCAATCTACACCACAATATACTGAAGGTCAGTCAACCTAAATGGAAAATAATAAAAGAGTTAAAAACATTCTCTAAGTTTTTAAGTTGGGTTCATACGGAACAATTTAATAGCCATCATAAACAAAATCTTGGCCATGAAAGGAATTGTAGGAAAACTTTGTGAGTTGTGAGTTTGAACTGATGGTCTGTGGTCACTTGGTGCAGCAGGTGACCAGAGAAGATCTGTATTAAACATTAAGCAGTGTCAGACTTTCTTTTGGAAACATCATGCTGCAGGGACTGATTTTTTTCCCCCCAACCATGAGCACGTCTATAGGTACCTGAACAATGGAGCAGCTGCTCCCCCATTTTCTAAAATGGGGGTATAGATTTCATCCCCCCCCCTCCCCTTTTCTTTTACTTAAACACATGTAGCGTTCATTAATGATTCTTAGTTATGAACCAAAAATTATTATTAAAAATAATCACTACATTCTACACCCCCTTCTTTTAAAATTAAGTTGGTTCAGTTCAACTCAGCTGAACACTGGTAGCTGCAAGCACTCTTGTTTCACAACGCTCAACTATAGAGATGAAAAAGAATGCATTTTTAAAGCTTTGAAACTGCTAATGTTTCTGGCTATAAATCAGAAATAATTAGAGTAAGAACATTGAGTTATGCCACACTATTTAGGAACGTCCACAAGTTTATCAAAATTGGGAATATGAATCCTGTTATAAGGATTTTATATTGGAATCTTCCTAGATCTTATTGCAGGTGAATATTTTGGGGTTGAACAACAGTCTAGCCTAATCACATAATCAAGTGCCCATAAGTACATCCACAACTGTATCTTTTTCTACATCTTCCGCCCCCTCTTTTTAGAGTTCAAAACAAATAATACAAGTGATAACGCCAGCATATAATTTCCATTCATTATTGAACTGCTATCTCTGTTAGATCTTTGTGACACAATTTTGTTGCAGCAAGAAAACATACAGTGCATTATCTCTTAAATCCTACATCTTAAATCTTACATTGTGCGACACACAGAACTTTTATAGTAATGAGCTCTCAGTGTGACATGTTCCAATTTTTTTTACAATTTTTGTAAATTTAGTTTTCAGCAAAGCCAGTATTTTTTATTTTATTTTAGAAAATTAGTTACGAAGCCCGCAAGAAACAACAAGGAAAGTTGAAAGGAAATCATAAATGAGTAAAAATTGGGGTAAATCAGTGTTTCAAAGTCTTTTCCAACTAATTTTAACCCTAGATATCCTGGATAGCTCTTTAGCGCAGGGACTATGAAGAGCAGCTGAATGAAAGACAACAGGCAGAAATTTATGTGTCAACAGGCCAAAGCCAAGATCTGGTAAACCAGATAAAACAGGGAAATTATTTAATAATTAACAAGTTTATAAAAATATCAAACACTGGTGTTACTGAGCCTGTTGTAAACATTAAAAGGGCTCTCACCCAGTGGGGTTGTGTCCCTTTGTTGGTCTCTGTTGTCATGTAATGCTTTTTTCATTACTCGTTTAGTCTTAGGCTGACCTTACTTAACCATCATAATTTTTTAACCTTACTTTGTTATTAACCACTACTATTATAGACAGTCAGTATCGTAATTGCCTATGTCTCTGTTCATTTGTCTATCTATTAGCAAAGTAGTTCCTAAACCACTGGATTTTTTTATTTAAACACTCAAAAAGTAATCACTGAATGTACGTTTCGGTCAGGTTCAAGTTGGTTGCCACAGCTTATCGATAATAGTGAACACAAAAATGATTATAAGTCAGCCAATTACACAGATATGTAAGCACATAGTCACCAAAGGTAGTTGAGAGTCATCTCCATCACATACTTCAAGCGCTAACAGATTGTGTAAGATCTTTGTTTAAAACTTCAGATGCAGTATGCAAGACAGCAAGAGATATGCGTTTCTTTAATGAATACTAATTTGATTAGGTTAAGAAATTATTATGGTTTTTATTCATAAAGAACTTCCCAGCATGTTTATCACCTTGCAGCTTTATTTTTAATATCAAGTGCAGCAAGTGTGGCTTGCTCTAGCTCAACAAAATGCCTCCAAAAGTGTTTTTTTTTAATTTGGTTGTAGTTGGAATTGACAGTACATGTATGCTATAATTCATTTCTCCAGCTGTTCAATGTAGCGTTCCCTCTCAGAGTTCTCAGGCAGCTGGTGGATAGTATCTGCTGATTGCTTATCCTTCTTGTAGAATGCACCAGAAGCTTCAAATGTTTTCCCAGGGGAGATCAAACCCAAAGACATTTTTTTTATTTTTGGTCATTGACCAGCTGCTGTTCTGGTTTGTTCAGGTGGAAAACAAAGAGATTAGATTTGAGGAAGGAAGTGGCAAAGTCAAAGGTCACAGGGGGTAAGTGAAAGTCAAAGAGGATGTTGAGAAAGATCAAAATCAATTCTTACAGTGCTTTTAGGGCACAATCCTTGTTGTTGAAATACTTGTAGATTTGTCAGCTTTCTCAGTGTTGGAAAAATGCATTTTAAGATTTAGATTCTCACCATTGCACCTTCTCTGCTAATTTTCTTTTTACCACATCTAAATGATGACCTGCTGGATTCAGATAAAGTAAATACAGAGTTTATTAACATCATGTGGACCGCTTTGGTGTTCCTGTTGGATAATAACTTTACCAGGAAAGGCCTTTAAGACATGAAAAAAAATCCATATGTAAAATTCCCATAGCATGTGGCATTACATTCATCACTGATTAGGGCCCAAAGAGTGTTAACAAACCCTGACACCAGGCAGGTGGGTCCATGGATTCATGCCAGTCTTTGACCATCTGCAGTCCCTGCTGAAATGGTGCCTGATGATGTGTGGTCACTGCTCCCTCAGATTTCTAGACTTGAAGAAGAATTGCACATGGTCTGCCAATATAACTATGCTAGGACCTGTTTTCTGCTCACCAGACAGGGTAACACTGATTACCATAGCCCTAAATAATATTTCCTTTTTGTTAGCGCTGAACGGTTTACTTTGTCTCTGTGACTGTAGCTTGATGAAAGAGTTAAACCACTGTTTTTGGTTTCTTTGTCTTGTTTTCAACTATTTGGTTAATTTTAGGCATTAAGACCTAAAAAAAAATAGCTACTTGTTCAAGTTTCAGAAAACTTGTAGCTGTGTTCAAAAGTTCTAATATGCTAATACTTGGGCACGTATGCCACATTAATCTTAGACTTTTACAAGTGTATTATTTATTTATTTTTTAGCCTGGAATGATTATTCAACATACAACTTTAATAATTAGACCCTCCAGGATTTTGCGATGTTGCGATCGCAACTATTAACGCAAAATCAAGCAAACCCCACAAAGTCACAACTTTGTGCAACTTCGCCCAAAACACCGCAACTTTAACCAAAATAACCCCAAATAACTAATATATTAAAAGTTATGTTTTTTTTTATTGATTTTAGTAAAAAAAAAAAAATCGCAGCTTTTCATTGCAACTTTTAGGAAAATGCAAACAATCAAAAATCAAAACAATGGGAAGGTCAAAGAACTCAGTGAAGATCTAAAATAGAGAGAATATTGGTTAGGATGTTGAGAAACAGCCCGTGTCAAGCCTGCCACGAAGAAGCCAACCAATAAAGAAGCCCCTGCTCCCAAAGACACACATTTAAGCTCAACTGAAATGTGCACCTGTCCACATGGACAAACCAAATGCCTTCTGGAGAAAGGTTTTATGGTCAGATAAGACAAAGTTGAGCTATGGGTGCACAACAAGAAGAAGTATACTCAGAGCAGTCATGGTCAGGCTCTAACAGCATTTGTCGAGCATGGTGGTGGTAGCACCATCTTGTATATTGCATAAAGTGGATGGACTATTGAAACCAGAGTTCTAACTTCAAATTATTAATGTCACCTCAAATCAACATCAAGAAAGGGAAACTTGGACACAGTTGGGTGTTTCAACAGAACAATGATCACAAACATACTTAAAAACTGGTTTCTGAATAGATTAAGCAATTCTCTACCAAATCTGCCAATAAGAATGGTCAAACATCCACCCAGAATTATGACTGAACTTGCTGATGGCTAAAACAAAAATAATCCTGTGGACTAGGTGCAACTTACTCAGTGATGTTTAACCAAATGTTAGTGGAGCTGTATTCATATAGTTGAGCCTGTAGAGGATTAAAGAAAGTCCATGAGAAATTCAAACTTGAGCACCCAAATCTAGTTTAAACAACAACACAAAAGTGTGTTGCATAATCAGTCCACCCTGGAAAAAGAACATTTTAAATCAATCATTAAAAAAAGACAATCATGTCCATAGGCATATGTAAACCTCTGACTGCAACTGTAACATTTAGAGCCTTGGTAATCCCACACACAAAACATTAGAGCTGTGGAAGTTACCCTGGTTACTTTTGGTTCATTTGACATATGATTACAAATGTCATTTATAATATAATGTATAACTTGTTTTTAAAAATTTAAAGTGGCAGCAGTTTACTCAGATTGCTGAACTGTGCCATGTTTGTCTGATTGGATAATGAGAGAAATAAGCAGGTGTGCGTGTGTTCCTAATCAAATGCTCAGTGAGTGTATTTACATCATAGGGTGACAGCCAATGGGTTTCTCTGATCAGGACTTCAACAGGCACATTTCTGACATCTAAAACAGAGCACAGTGGCAGAATAAAATCTGAAATCTCCTGCAGGTCACATGCATAAAGTCAGAAACACAGCAAAAATCTAAGGAAAATATGTTAGACTTGTTTTTGATCATTCAGTGGAGGCTCTCTACTCTTCCTTCACGCACCTTATCTTCCTTACACTTTCTCTGTTTCTCCTTCTTGCCTCACTACTTCAGTCTTGAGTAGTTAGCTTATCATGAAAGTAAGACAAGTGTAAATGGAAAGCAGAACATACAGGTGCTGATGATAAAATTAGAATATCATGAAAAAGTAGATTGATTTCAGTAATTCCATTTAAAAAGTGAAACTTGTATATTATATTCATACATTACATACAAACTCATATATTTCAAATGTTTATTTCGTTTAATTTTGATGATTACAAATG
>NC_051438.1:6497682-6520738 GCF_001649575.2 Kryptolebias marmoratus
TAATCATCAAAATTAAACGAAATAAACATTTGAAATATATGAGTTTGTATGTAATGTATGAATATAATATACAAGTTTCACTTTTTAAATGGAATTACTGAAATCAATCTACTTTTTCATGATATTCTAATTTTATGACCAGCACCTGTATACAGTGACAGGAGAGTCATTAGGACTGGTCTGTGTCTGTTTTAAGAAGAAAGAAAGAAAAAAAATCGTTGCCTAAAACACACAGTTCTGACTGGATGTAAGCTTAGGTGTTTCTGGTCCAAACAACATAGAAAAATAATAAATCTATGTGCACCTTCTTCAACTCATGCACGCAAAGGAGTAAATTTGATTGTTGTTATTAGACACTCCGGGGACCCCCAACTGTCTGATACTCTGCAGCAAATAGTCCACACTGATTTACTAAAGAAGAAAAGTAGATAATGGAGTGCTAAGAACAACAGACATTTGAAAGGAAACGACAAAGAAAAATATGAGGGCATAGAAAGGAAAGTGAGACAAAGTATGCAAATACAAAATCAAAAACAGTGATCCAAAAAGTTTGTACATGACATCCCTCCTTCCCACACACCACCACCACCCTTGTTGTTTAATGAGTGAAGAGCCTGTTGTCAACTCTTATTGTCTCTGTCAGCAGATTATTTTTACGAAACAATCCATGAAGTTCATCAGATCATTTTAGAAACACACGCAAAATCACACAAAACAATTACTTTTTCACTGTTATTGTCTTTCTAAAGTTCTGCACATGTATGATATTTTCATGTATTCTGGCTGATTCAGGCCCTGTTTACACTACTTTGACTTAAAAAAAATTTAAAAAAAAGCAAAACAGATTTATCTGCTGTGTTTGTCACCACCCAATCACACTCAAAGGGAGTGAGAAAACCAAAGGTTTCTAAAAATGCTTTGCAAAGGCAAAGGTTTTTGTTGTGTGGACTCCTAATACAGAGTTTTCAGAAACAATGACACAGTAGCCTATTTTGTGCATTTTGCTTATGTCACTTTGTGGCGTAGAACCCAAAACAAAACAGGAGCAGTTTTTAACAGTGTTTGTCTTGTTGTATTTGAATTCTGTCATGGAGAATAGGCATAAATTTAAACTGGAAGACCTGCTTCAGCCTCACCTTCATCATCCAATCGCTGTGTCATGCGCTTCTACTGCAGCCTATCAGCATCAGACCGCGCCTCGTCTTAACTAATCAGTGAGCAAGCCTTCATTTAAAAGGACCTCCATCCATGGCTTCATCCATTCACCATCTGAACTTCAACTCACCTCAGTCCCTTCTCCACCCTTATTTTCCCAGCTCCTTCAAGCTTCCTTCCTCTCTTCGACCTCCATCACCAGTGTTTGGCCCGGGGAAGACGCCTCTAATCCTCATCCTAAGCTTTTCATCCAAGCTTATTGCCATTCACAGCACCCACGTCTTCTGCCAGGGTCCGAGCGCCAAAACCTTTTTTCTTTCATATTTAATAAAACTATTTAATTGCAGCTTCTCTCTTTCTCTGTGTGAGTCTCTCCAGGTTAAAATTTGTTCATATCCTGAAATATAATATAACTGAGAGAAACTTGCAAACAATACCAACAAAAAAAGAATCAAGTTACAATTGTTTTTTTTTAATATAAATAAAAGCTAAGCTAAGGATGTTAATTTTCTGTATCTTTGTATGTTGTGAATGTGAACATCAGCATGGGTATTTCACAATTTTTGTTAGAATGTGTAGATTAAAAGAAAATCAGAAAAACAAGTATCTGTTTAAAAAAAAAAGGAAACTTTGTCACTAGTTATATGTATATATATTTTAGGTTTGCCTAAGTTGCATAGTGGAAAAAACAGTTTACAAAATTTTTAATGAGCTTAGGAATGTAATATGTTTTTAGGAAAGCTAACATTTTGTGGTGTGAATGATTCAGAGTGAATTTAGACTGTTTTCATGGGCGCTCAGGCAACCCTAGACTTAGGAGGAGTTGGAGCAATCATTGATAAGTCGTATTAGTCAGTGTTTCCCACACAATGTTAACATTTGGGCTGCTTGTTGTTCATGGATTTTTGTTGCACATTTACATATTTATTTTGCAATGCTTTATTATTCAAGAATTTAAAATTCAGTTTTCCTGTGTAGTGTGCAGGGTGTCAACCTCTCTCCTCCTGACATACAAACACACTGACATTACATTGGCCCCTCTCCTAATAATGCACAAAAGCAACAAACCAAACATGGTTATGCAAAGTAAAAAGGCCTGTTGGGTCACACTATTGCCACCTGAGCCTTTTTGTAACAATATTGAACTTTTTGCTTAAGAAATCAATATGATCAACATTTAACAACCTTGCATTGTCTTTCACTGCTGCAAGCGAAGTGAGGAAAAAGGATTATTTAGTTTTTAAATTTTTAGACCTTAAAAACTAAGATATTGTAGGACACACCTCACAGTTTATGAGCTGTGTTCTTTTAAATAAATAAATACATAAAAGTCACAAATTTATTTTCTCCAATAAAAATATTTTTATTGGTACAGAAACTATTGCAATGTTTAATTTGATGTATTCCAATATATTGCTTTTTGTGTTATCACCATCCATTGTTAACATGCATAAAATAGCAAATACTGAGTTGTATTGTGTTCCAATAAAATATTTTATTATCTGAACAATCACTGATGTCTCTTGTAGACATGTTCAATCTGTTACTTTGGTATTATTGTTGGTCTTCTCTAACAAACTTTTTTAGAAAGTGGTATTTGCAAAGTCTGATGCAGGTTTGATAACTAGTTTTACACAGCATATATGGACATGTTGAGGTTGTGTCTGTGACAGAAGAAATCAGGGGCAATTGATGACCTTCTTGAAGAGGTGTCCTATGGGTTGATGGAATATCTTGATCCCTACCTTTTGCAACTCTAAATAAAGAATCATAGTGTAGTGGTAGACTTAGGAGTATGGATAGGGTACAACTTTCAAATGGAATTTGGCCTACACACTTAGATTGGCCAACAGAGTTCAGGCATTAACTCCTTTTGAACAGAAAAAAGTTTTTTGACTCACCTATCAAAAAAAAAAAGCATCTTTGGATGAAAATTGAAGGCTGTAAGCCTGTGAACACAATGGGATAGTAACTGCATAATGTGATCAGTTCTAATAGTTGTTCAATAAAACATCAGTATTTGTCCTGGTGGAGCGTCACAAAGATGATAAAACCTTACTATCTAAAGGAAGTATAAGCAGTAACAAGTTTTCTGGCATGGTCTTGGGTTCTCAGCTGAAACGTGTCTGTCATTTTCCTGGGGGCCCTATAGTGTCATACTAATAAATCAATTTAAAGTTGGAAACTGTGCAGAGCATGTCTTTCTATCACAAAGGTAACTTGTCTCTTGGTCATTGACTGTCTCATCCTAAACTAGGAGGTCCAGGGATTCAGTTTTGAAGGCTGGATGAGGTTTAATGATGATTCATGCTTAAAGGTTTGGTGTAAGGCACAGAGTGTTGACGACTTACAGTTCAGGCTCAAGCTTTGGAAATCAGTCTCTAGTGTGGCTAAATGGACTCAGCCTAACATTTGCATAAGAATAATATCTACACCATCTATGTTCACTAACTCCATGCTAAATGCACATAGTGGTAACAAACTCCAATGACCATTAAGGTGGAATGAAAAGTCTTGATGACATCACAGCACAGGCTATATAGAAGCCGAGACTCACTCTGTGCAACATATATTAAAAAAAAAAAAAGAGTACATCATAGTAGACAGTGACAGCCATTACGTACATCTGCTTCAGTAATGCAAATGGAATTTTAATTCTGTGGGCGTTGGATAAGCATTAAACTTGCTCAGCCAATAAACGTAGGTTGATGCATAAACCAGTCACTACTGCTTACATCACTTGAGAGTCCCTATCGAGCCCAAAGAAAAGCCTACTCTAAAGTAAGAGCTAAAGAATACCCAATTAAGGTAATTATAAGGACTGCAAGTGGCAGTAGTACTGCCAAAAAATAAATAAATAAAAAAAGGAGAACTCCCTCAAATGATTATAAGGACTGGTAATCAGTCTGAAAAGTCCTTATATTTGTAATTACTGATGGGACTGGAGTACATAGGTCATACCGAATAATGAGCTCAGCTGACCCTAGAGTGAAGTGTCTTATTTTTTCTAACTCGTGTAACACATACACATGGGTTTTAGCATCTATGCACCTTTATCCTAAAGTGTAGAAGCCACACAAACATATTCTTTCATCAACGGTGATCTGGAAATTTTAAAGCGAATATTTAAATGGACTAATGTTAAAATTATATATTAATCTCAAAGTGAAATAGTAATGTCTCATTGTCTGATAATCCAAAATTAAGATTAACATCTTGTGCCATTGAAAGTGGAGATTCTGGAGAAGGTGAGAGTGTGCAAATGCATTTGAATTGGTCTGTTCTCTTTCCGAATGTGTGTGTGCCATTGTTTCTTTATGTGTGAAAAGGAGTGTGTCAAGGTGACTGTCTAGGGGTTAATAGCTAGTGACCCATACTGAGGTCCAGAATTGGAGGCTTAAAGTAGACACACACATTCACTCACACAAGTACAATATTTCATTTTTTTTCTTCAAGTTCACCATCCTGGCCTGTCCAAATTGTCTTGACAGTATCCTCATCAAAGATTACCATGTGTGACCAAGTTTATGTGTATGCTAATACCATATTATGATTTTAAATAATATTTATTACTAAAGAGCTATACATCTTAAATTGGCTTATTAGCTTCCTTTGATTAAAATAGTTTTGAAGGAATAGTGAGCTCTACTTTATAATTGTTTTCCAGCAGCTCTAAATTACTTTTTTCAGTGCATCAACAGATTTATCTAATGTCATGCTGGCGTTAACTAGAGTTTAGTCTCATATATATTTATTTGTTTCATTTAAAGCAGGAACAATAGATTGGTTCCACATTTTTGCAATTTTCCACCAAAAATCAACACTGCCAGGTAGTGAAAGTTTTGCAAGTTGTATCTGGGAGGGTGGGGAATAGGTTATTTGAATGCCTAAAATGAAATCAGTCAAGCTTTAAAATTGTGCCTCGTTGTTTGTGTTCTAAAGAAAATGATCCATTACACCTATTTCTGATAAACACAAAACTAAGATGTAAATGTAGGGTCAATACAAAAATAAAATAAGTAGAAAACTCAAAGTGAAAAAATGTTGCTCTGTTTGTAGCCAATGCCCAGACAAGAGCACTTAATTTAATTAAAGAAAGTTAAATCTTAACTGAATGAAGCTGGATCTTCTGTTACAATTAAAATAGACTATGTGACAAATCCATCTACAGGTAAATTACACTGTGAAGATGTGAGATTAATATTAATTAAAAAAAAAAAATTAAAACAATAAATTTTGTGCATTCTACTAAAAACTAAAAAGTTCAGAGGGAAACTGTAAATTCAAATTTACTGGATATATTGAAATAGATTCATTCTGATTGCACAAACAAGCTCACAACTCTACAAAAGTGGAGTGCTAGCGTTTAAAAATAATTCCAATCTAAAAAAAAAAATTATAATTGGGTTGAAATATTTTTACACTTTACACTACCATCAGTTTTGCATTGTACAATTATTCCAGCAAAAATAAGGACCATACATGGCACATTACTCTATTAGCATGTAACTGGAAAAAAAAAGGCAGCTCTAGGTGTTAATTAGTGTGCTTTATAGATATGGGTTTGATTAGAATTTAGTTTGGTCAAAGTACAGTTTAAAGGGTTCCATTTTACGTGTTTATATGCTAAGGTATGCTACCTGACTCTGAGTTTTAAGCACTGTCTTATAAAACAAAATTACTAAAAACAAAATGGGAAACATTGTAAGATAAGCAATCTGCCAATCAATTAACATTTTCTAACTCAGAGCCTGTCAACCTTCGCAAAAATCCCGTCACACGTGTCACCAACCTGTTAGCAAAGTAGCTTTTTACCACCATTGACAGTACAAGAAAGTGAAGCCTTGTATCAATGCTAAGAAATATAGCTATTAATTCGAGCTAGGTGACTTTGTATCTGATTATATAATAGTGCAATCCTCAGGATATTTGTTTTTATTCTAGAGTTATGTTAGTGTTATCATGCTAATACAGAGCTAAGAGGAAAGTTTTAAAAATTCAAACTTTGCTTTCTTTTATGATGACCAGTATGGTGTAACAATTCAGTAAATTTGTATGCCAGCGTAGCTCTCTCACACACAAAAGCATCTGTTATTACCCTCTGTTGTCAGCTTAGACATTGAACAACTTCTGACAACCATTAAATTTTTCCAACCGAAGGGCATCTCAGCTCAGGTCAAAGCTGACAGTGGTATAGGGACTTAGAGGTGGTAAATTTGATTCACTTTATGTACTTGGGTTCACTTGAGTTGGTCACACTGTATCCCCAGCCAAAAAGAATAAAAAATAAAAATTTGGCAGTGGATATTAAGATTCCTACATTACACTTTCGATTCACATTTGCATTATTCAGAGATGTTTATTTTACAATTCCATGCACCAATAAACAAGCCAACTTAAAAATTGTGGAACAAAACAGATGGAAAAAAAACAATCTGTAAAAAGCAAAAATTAGTACTTATATTAAATGTAAGTCATGTATGTAAAACATGTAAATGTGTATGTATGACTCATCTAAGTCTGCAGCATTTCCGGTAAGTTTTTAACCTGAATCAATGACCTAACTTATCTCAGTTTGCAGGGTTTCTGAAAATTTTTAATCCGAATTGGCGACCTGACTCATCAGAGTTCTTAGTGTTTCTTGGGATTCAGCTGTTTTTCTGGTGAGTCTGCCAGAATACATGTGTGACCCGGGTTAATTGACACCTTGGACTTGTGAGTGCTGATTTAGTGCAAGGATTCAGATTATTAACCTGGGTAAGTCAGTAACTGACTCTAACCTGCTCTAAATTCCATAAAAATGGTTTTTCAAACTACAAACAAAAATACACCACAGTATTGATGAAAGTGAACTTTTTTCAAAATGCCAGACTTAAAAATTAGGTTCCACTGCAGTTAAAAAATAGTTATATTTGTGGTTTTGGTCAGGATTGCATTTAGGTTTTGCACTTTGATATTTAATTTTTATGCTAGCTGTTTTTCACACTTTACTGTAAAATGATTTTTCCTTGACTTGCTTTTCTCACCCCTGGTTTTGGTTTCTCAGTGTTCCCACATGCTGTTCATTCATTATCACTCCTGGTTTTCTTTAAAGAAATTCTAATTCTCTCTTATTTTCATTGTTTGCGTCTATATTCTATATGTTTTCTGCTTTATACTTTTTTTGTATACACAAATTATTGCCTGTGCTTAACTCTGCAACTGTGTAACATACGAATGTCGAACTTCACAGCAAGACACCCCATGGGGCGAGGATGATCCCTATTGTTTTCAAGGTCACAGTGTCAAAAGTTAAGGTTATAGGTGAACCCTTTGTGAAAACTTTGTTTGTGCTCGTGGTCGAGACATGAATTCAGGATTTTTGTGTTAGGGAATTCATGCTTTGGATTTTGATTACTCCGACAATTATCTGACAAGTTTATTCTGTATTGTGTGCAGTAATCTTGTTATTTTTGGAATTCAATCTACTGTTATGTCTTTTATTTGATATTTCTTTGATATTTTTTTTTCTTTTTAATTCACTTTCCTCCCTGTGATTGTGAGTCGGCAAGTATCTTACAGTACAACACACAACTATAATATACTAAGACATGAAATGCATATAATATAAATACACCCATCAATTGTCTTAACTGCTTTGCTGAGGTGGGTTGCAGGGAGCTGGTGCCTATCTCCAGCCATCATCAGGTGAGAGGCAGGATACACTCTGAGTAGGCCACCAGTTCATCACACATTAAGAATATACATATATATATATTTTTTTTTTCTTTCAGAAACTAAGGAGGATAAAAGAATCTGTTTTATGTACGTGTGTGTCTTGAGAAGGCAATGTTCTAAACCAGCAACCACAAACACACAAGCCCACACACTCACACACAAAGAGTGTAATTAGTTACACGCCATAGTACAAGCTCTTTCGTTTGGAACCCCAGAGTCCATTTAATCCTGGAAATAGCTGCAGGTCAGGAAGCTGGAACACTGGCTTCTGAATGCGTGTGTGCGCCAGTTTGCACGTCAAAGTCTGAGAGTGGTACATTTTTGTAGGTTTTGCCCCTGAGTCTAATTGAGTTTTCAAGGAGCTCTTATCCTTTAAAAGAATGGTAGTGTGTTTGTGTGTGTCATGAGAGAGGGTTAGAGGTTACTCTTGCATGGTGTCTATGTGTTTCAACTTTTAAATAGTTCTAAACCTTTGTGCAGTTTTGCTTTTTTATATACCATCTTTATGTTATCGACATAATCATACAACTACTACAAGACATTCTCTACACAGTGAGGTATAGTGGTGGTGTTAATTTTAACAATATTTTTTTATCCACTATGTATTGGCCCAGAAATTTTACTACATTGTTCAATAAAAATAGCATGCATGAGTTGCACACTACATCTATTTGAAATAAAGTATAATGCATTCTGGCATGTTTTTAATTGAACACACATTAGCTGACAGAGCAGGCTAATGCTAATCTGCAGATTTATTGTGAGTTTTAAACTAGATAAAATGTACCTATAAATATCTACACTATAATTCAACCTGGAGAGACTCATGACAAAGAGAAGCTGCAATTAAATAGTTTTATTTGACATCAATGACATAAGATTTTTGGCGCTCGGACCCCGGCGGAAGACACGAGTGTCGACAATAGCAATGCGCTTCGAGGAGAAGCTCAGGTTGAGCATTAGAGGCGTCTTCCCCGGGCCGGACACTGGTGGTGGAGGTTGAAGAGGGGAAGGAAGCTTGAGGGAGCTGGGAAACTGGGGGTGGAGAAGGGGCGGAGGTGGGCTGAAGTTCGGCCGGTGAATGGATGGGGCCATGATGGAGGTCCTTTTAAACGAAGGCTTGCTCGCTGATTGGATACACTGGAGGCGCGGTCGGATACTGATGGGCTGAGATGGAGGCGCGGTCTGATGCTGATAGGAGGTGCTTGACGCAGCGATTAGATGCAGGTGAGGCTGAAGCAGGTCTTCCAGTCTGAATTTACGCCTAGGCTTTATTAAATCTTAGAAAACTGTAAACTGATACTGTAATTTAAATTTTTGCTGGTAGCTTTGAACATGAAACACATACACTGATATGTTGTATATCATGAAAAGCAAGATGTATTTCAATTGTTAAAGGGCTGTGTGGCTCTCTTTATTCTTTACATAGACTACTGGATTGCCCTCAGTTTTTCCTCTATAGAAATATTTAAAATGTTTGTGTATTGAAGGTTGTAATATAGTTAAATCTTCAGTCCATATTTATGTAAATGGTTATCAAACAACAAAAGGGTAACAGCTAATCACAGGTGTGTGTAAATGATTTTGATGTCAGTATTATGGTGACAGATGAAGTTAATATATTTTCTCTGCCAAAACCAGCAGAGCTATTCATCATCTCAGAATCAGGTGTGTGTTCCAGGATATTTTGCTAGAGTTGATTTATGCACCAACTGATTAGAAATACACGGTGCACAAGGTAATCATAAAGTATTACCTGCTTTCAACTAGTGTTGAAAGTGTAAAAATACAAGGCTGTCCCCTATCTCTTATGTAGTCTGCCACATAGTGGTTACAATGTAGTGAGTGAAAAAATGTGAGTGAACTTTGTCATCCTCATTTATGATCGCTGATCCAAAACCAGTGACGGCAACATTGAATGGCAGCGGCATTGTGCATTGGGAGGGACAGCTGGTGTAAAACCGCTGCCCTCCAAGCGCTCCTTCTCCTTTGCAATGCAACGTATTGTAGTAGTTGGGTTTGTTAAAACAAACAGGCAAAAAGCATCTGAGCCAAGGTAAAAATCAGCACCTCTCTGATAGAAGACATTCTCCCTTTACTGCATGGTCAAATAACAAATATGTGACGTCAGCGCTGCATTACTTGTTGCAAACTATAACAGACCTTTTAATCACTGGTTACCAACGTCCACACGCAAACACAAAAAAGGAGAATTCGCAAATCTTCACTTTGGCCAGAGGTTTCATTATCAATCATTTTTAGTGCTATTAAATGGAGGTTACGTGTGGATGAAAGGCCAAATCGCATAAAAAACTATTTGGTTTACCAGATATCCGGCTACGTGTGGACTAGGCCTCAAAGATTTAAAAAAAAAATCAGTTTTTGGTGTGTGTGTGGACTTCACAAATGGAGCCTCTCAAAAACAATAATGTGGCAACTAATTTTACAAGTGCCCACTATCACATTGTGCACTAGAAACTAAAACAAAAACAGAAATGTAGCTTCTGAGTCATTTTATCTTGATCCTAACACTATGAAACTTTGATTACGTGCTAAAATTGTTATTAAATAAAAGAAAACAATTTAACAACAACAAGCTACAATTATTTTTTATTTTAAAGATTTGGTCAAGCAAAAAATGTTTTTTTTTTCAATTGTATTTTGATATGTCTTTAATGTGGACAGTTTAAAGATCGAGTGGCAAAGGATCAGCATTTCAATGTTTTTGTGAGAATGTGTAGATAGAGAAAAACAATAAAACACTATAAATAGAGAAAAAAAAATTATCCAAGCTGTTGACCAAGCCATAAAGCCATTTCCTTGTTACCCGTTGATTTCACAGCATGTTTCATGATGTGAAAGATCAACAACTAAGTTTTGGGGGTTTTTGGCTGATATTTTTTCGAACATGCAGAATGGTTACCACTTACTTGACTGTCTGTCTGACTATGGCAAATTTGGATGGGAAAGCTGTTGAAACGGCACAGGTTGCAGACTCCTGAACTTGGGTGTATAATGTTGTAGATTTTCAGTCCTACAGGGCATGGGAATTTTAACAAGCTGAACTGAAAGAAACTGGACTTAAAAAACAAAAAACAAAGAACAGAACATTATTAGTATTCTTTATTTTTTTTAAGACGTTTCACTTGTTGCTTGAGTATTTTTTTTTTTAAATCCTTCAGATCAATTTGCTAGGTGTGTCTGGGTGATCCGTTATCAAACTTTGTGATCAAATAAAATTTCATCTAGTGTTCCTTTAATTCAAACTGTATTGGCCCACATAGAAACACACAACACACACCTCGTAAATCTGGCTGATGAAGAACATTAACTAACTCACATCTCCACCCCTGTTGGCTATTGATCAACAGGATTCAGTTAGTCTGACTAATTAGCCTACCACACAGCACAGAGGAATGGTCAGCAAGTCTTTTATAGCTGCTCAGAGGGTCATAAAGACACACTCCTGCACATATAATTGGTGTAAAGTGGATATCTGTCAGAGACAGAAATATTTAGCTTACATAAAAGAGTAACAAAAAATACACAAGACATTAACAAATTTAAATGAGTTAGGCATTTCCAAGTTATTTAACGACTAGTACTCCAATCCAGTCTTTACAGAATGGTGGCTGTCAGCAGAGGCTATTGTAATTTGTTTTATTTATTTAACACCAAAACAAATTGAGGACTTTAACAAAAATGCATATAAGCTTCCAAGAGTCTGAATGAGTAAGGCTGACTGAATTAATAAGCTGCAGTGTTCGACTTTACAATGGCTCAGCCCAGGGGTGAGTTGTTCATGCTAATTCAATGCAGTCCTGGCCACATCCAACTGTATTGCTTTCGAAGAGTTTAAAAATGGCCAGTCCTGCAACAAAATCTCTCAGGTTCAACACAATTGATTTACAGCCCTAATATTAAAATATTTTTTAACAGACTGAATTACATAAATTATAGTTTACAAATATGTATTGCAGTTCTTGATTAAAGAAAATAGCACTTTTTAGGTTGTGATTTCTATTCACTACAAGACTGTATTAAGGCCAATAAAAAGAAATAGTACTAGAAATGGAATTTTTTATGTTTATAAGCTTTAAGATTACAAAGACCAAACCATCATTGGCACAAAGACGTATGACTGAAGTTTGCAATGACTTTACATTTCAGAAAATAGTTTTAATTAATAAGGAAATTCTTTTAACAACTAAATCATGCCTTACGTCTGAAATTATGCTGTGAGTGACATTGCTGCTGTAGGAAGAAAGACCATACCTCAGACTGCTTCAAGGAAATTCTTTGTGTTGTTATTATGAAGCTTAGGCGTAAATTCAGACTGGAAGACCTGCTTCAGCCTCACCTGCATCTAATCGCTGCGTCGAGCACCTCCACTCCAGCCTATCAGCATCAGACTGCGCCTCCATCTCAGCCCATCAGCATCCGACCGCGCCTCCAGTGTATCCAATCAGCGAGCAAGCCTTCGTTTAAAAGGACTTCCATCATGGCCCCATCTGTTCACCGGCCGAACTTCAGCCCACCTCCACCCCCAGTTTCCCAGCTCCCTCAAGCTTCCTTCCCTCTTTAACCTCCACCACCAGTGTCCGGCCCGGGGAAGACGCCTCTAATGCTCAACCTGAGCTTCTCGTCGAAGCACATTGCTATTGTCGGCACTCGCGTCCTCCCCCGGGGTCCGAGTGCCAAAAATCTCATGTCATTCATGTCAAATAAAACCATTTAATTGCAGGTTCTCTTTGTCGTGAGTCTCTCCAGGTTGAATTGTAGTTGACCTAGAAAACAAGCACCCATAACCCTTGGCTACAAGAATATTTAAATAAAAATAAAAAAAACAGAGCAACTACAGCTGGGGCAAATGCAGTCACTGCATTCTCACCCAATCTCACCCATACATTGTCTTTTAATCTGTCTTATAATGGAAAGTTTAAAACCAATGATGATGAACTGGAAATACACAGTTTATCTGTTTCTGCATTTACAGAAGTAACACATATTGACATCTTTGTCTCATAAGTATGAGTTAATCATTCTTGTGTTGTTTTTGTACATCAATAAACACTGGCTGAGTATATTGTGTATGTGACCAAAGGTTCCTAGTGTGGACCATTTTTACTCTCTCTTTGATACTACTTCTGCTTGCAAGATGCAGACAACCCTCTCAAACTGTGAATTGGAAATCATTCTACGTGGACGTTTGAGTCTTTCAGTCTTCAGAACTGAGAACCATGGCCTCAGACTTAAAGGAGCTGCTGCTCATCCCTGCTGCTTCACATGTGGATACGAACCACATGTGAAGCAGTCACACAACCACATGCTGAAGGTCATGGCTTGAAGATGCCAACAGAACTACATCATCTTCAAAAAGAAAAAAAACGAAATGAGATTTTGAAGGGTCCCAAATGAGACACCCTAGTCTCATAACTGAGATTCTGTCCATGAACACCACAAACAGGACCTGAGACAAGAGGCAGCCTAGAATGCAACCTGCACTGGAAACCAGCTCGACTTTGTGCTGAGAATGTGGACACCTCTCTTGCTCTGATAGGACACATAAAATGCCATGGCAAACATGGCTGTAAGCCTTCGCCAAATTAATAAAACATGTGGACTGGACAGTCATCTTCCCATGACACCTTAACAACTTTGCAAGGATCAATATCTTGTTGACTCTTATATAACAAAAGCAATAATGCTCTTTTTGAATTCCAGGTTCATCAGTTAGAGCTGTGTGATCCCTCGATACTTGAAACACTCTCTGGTCCCTGAATTTTCAAAACTGGGACCACAACTTTGATCTGCCACTTCACATATGTTGTCTGTCATTCATTTTTTGTTTGTTTCACTGAAGATATAATATTGTAACACACAAACATCAGTATGTTGACAACTTTTAGGCTGGAAGACTCAAGGTTCCCCTTGTTTTCCACTTTCACTTGAATTTTCATGCTTCAACAACAGGGCTTCAAATTGCTGCGCATATAATTCAGTCGTTTCTTTAAGATCTGTGCTGAGATTTTTCTTTTTTGACATCAGCTTTTGAAACAAGCCTGAATGCAAAAAGGACCAAGCTTCTGCTTTTATAAAGATTATCACGCTGATAATCATGGAGTCATTGCGTTTAGCAACACTCAGCTGCTACTTATCCACAGATTTGTTATAGGAGGTACCTGGGGAAAATTTGAATGGTTTTGTATGCACTGCTTCTAAATTTTAGTAGTTTCCTTTAAATAAACAAAGACAGTGTTTAATGTAATCGATTTTATTTTTCAGTCTGACGCTTTAGTTGCTCAAACTTAAAAGTAGATGACTAGATGAGTTTTAATCACTTCCTGATGCCAAAAAAACTGACAGTGTTGAGGCTCTTTTTTATAACAGTGGAAGGGACTTTGTCTTGCTTAATTGCTGGCCAGTTTGTTTTGTGTTATCTCTGTGGGCTGTTCCCTCTGCTTTCATTTTGATATATATTTTGTTAACCTAAGTTTAAAGCATACTTTTTTGTCCAGCTTTGTTTCTGTGAAGTCCAGTAGCAGTAAAGTAACAAAAAAAAAATCTAACAAAAGTTAGGAAGGGCCATTTATATCTTAAGAGATAAATCCAGGTACAGTGTTGCTTCAAGATCCATGTCATCTCGCTAACTCTTGACTCCATTAGTTGACAACTCCAGACCCTTCTTTAAAGCCATCACCGCAACCTGACAACTTTGGACGAAGACCACTGACCCTCAGTGAGTTTTGAGCCTCAACCTGCCTACTTACCATCACTGTTGGGTCTGGTTATGACTTTAGGTGTGTTATTTTTATTAAATCATTGTAAAGGGACAGTAACTGTTTAAATCCAATTCAGATAATTACTTGGTGCTAAATTCAGAATATTATCCCAAAATCTTAGTGTTATTTTCACTTTTGTTGTGTTGCTTTTATTGTTTTTTGTTGATTTTACTTTGCCTTTTTTTTTGGTTCAGGTTCCAGTTTCACACTACATGGTGCATCCACTCAATGTGGTTTTGACTGCAAAGAAAACAACAGCTCTGTGCGGATTTCAGAACTTTTCTAACCTGTGGTATTTTATTTTCTTGCAGCAAAGGTAGCAGAGCGCAGCAGGAATGCTTGTTGCTATAAAATAAAATGTCAAACTGTGACTTCAAAAGAGGTTAGGGCACTGTGACCATCGACAGAAACTCCATGAAAGATCAGAAACCTGAGGGAAATGCAGTGAGAGCAGTGACAGAGTTACCACAAAGGTACAAGAAGTCATTAAAGGAGCAATCTTGTTCTGTGTCAAAAGGATGAGAGCTCACACACACTGGACAGCAGAATGAGAGGAGAATGCATGTGTGTGTGTGAGGGAACAAAACCTACACACTAATGCAGTTTGACTCCTACATACATGTACTAACAAACTATTTAAATTAAACCAAGATAGTCAAGAGACCATGCCTGAAAGAAAGCAGTTTGAAATGCAGCCTTCAGTTCTTAAAAGGGAATTAGAGTCAGACATTACAGAAAACTGTGAACTCACTTTAAACCCCTGCTGTTACTACGGCGAGACAGCAAAAAAATAAAAAGTAAAAAATAAAAAAATCTGTGACTGTTACTCTAACTGAAGTAAATGAGTGCGAAAGTGGGAGGAGAAGGGAAAATCAGAAATAAATCGACAAAGTGGCAGAAAGCAAATGAAAGGTGTGAAAACACTAACTGAGAAAAACGAATGGTGAAAGAAGAGAGGGACTTTAGACGGTGGGAGTTCCTCTTAGTGCCAAATTTTACACTTGTGCACGCACACTCAGCAGACCATTAGAAGACTCTTTGTCTTTAAAACCTGGGGTCATTCTGACACCTGGCAAATCTTGCGCATAAAAAAGAGGTGAAAATATTAGGCCTCCTTTTAAAGAGAGCCAGACATAAGGTACTTTCACAAAACACTTCAGGTCTGGACTTAAACACCTTCTAGCCACTTGGTGTGATTTCTGAATGGTTGTGAGGGGGTTTGAAGCCAACCGCCCTGATGCACCTTTATGCCACAAAGCGAGGCCGTAACAGAACTGAAACGGTCGACATGTGAAAAAGAAAGGTTTTGCATTCACCACAATGTTGTATGGGTTATGGACCCCTTTTATACTGGATGCATGAGTGAATGAATGGATGATGACTTTAACTATACCTGATGGAAATTATTCTGTCACTGCAGCAGATAAATTTCATATTATAACATCATAACAATCAAATGTATGACCATTAGAAATATAACAATCAAAAATAACACACAATAACATTAAAATAATAGCTTTTAAACTGTGAGATGGAAAATGATACGGATGTCTGCCAGAAGCATTCTTTATGATTTAAATGAGTCTGATGGAGAAAGAGTTCTGCTGTCTCTGTAACGACAACCCTGCAATGATATAAAAAAAATACAAAAATCAGCCCTAAGAGGGATGGTCTATGCAAAGTCTTGTTGGGGTTTTAGGGTGCATTTTAAAAACACAGTGAGCTCCCCATGACATGAAAGTAATGTGATAGGTAATTGAGTGCTTTGAGCAAACCTAATGATTTTGTGGTGGTGTATGCAGGACATGGGGGTCTGTACACACAAGTGTGGCTTGGTCATCCAAAATTGGAAACAGGACTGGCCACATTGGCTTCATGACTAGGTTACAACAGTGATCGTAACCAGGTCTTGTAAGCAACCCACATGATACCTGTGGAGGAAGCATTCTGGTGATATTTTTGTTTGAAGCCTTATCTTGAAGAAGTCGTGCCAGGGAAATAGCAGGAACAAATTTGTGTAGTGAGTACTGACAGTGCAAGCAGCATCACTACTGTATTCACAGAGAAGGAGCTTCTCAAAATTTGCCACAATCCAGCCATGTTCCAATAAGTGTGGGTCATGAAGAGTAAAGTGGGGCTGTTATTGTATGTGAAGTGGGCCTAAAGGGTTCATTCTGCTGGAACACAACATGTAAATCTCATGCAGCTTTGAGTTATTGGGCAGCACACGTTGTAATGACGTTCATAATGAGCGATCACAGCATGAATAAAATCTGACATTATTAGAGCATTTCATTACTGTTTCTCCATTAGGGAGCTTAAGATTGGGAACAATTAATCATTTCCTTTTCTTATAACTTCTCATAGGACAGCATTCAGGTTTTGTATTTGAATTATCATCCTTGAAACCCCTTACAGTAAATCTAAATAATACAACCTGCTGTATGTAACCTTACAACTGCATATTATGTCAGATTTAGGAAGCTTTTTTTCTTGCCTATCTAAACAAGAAGAACATTCATTACAGCCTCATCTGTTTTTAAATGTCTTTTGTTGTATAAGATGGCAGCTGTGAACTGCCTGCATTTCAATTATCAAATTTCTTCAATAAACCTTTTCAGTCAATAAAATGCTTAACAGTGTTTAAATCTAATGGCTGACTTTACCAGCACTTGACATCGAGACACAAGCTTTAATTGCACCGGCAGTGTGGTTGGATTCATTGTTTTGCTGCACGATTAGGACCCCCAGCCAATGAGATTTGACAAATTGCTTTACAAAATTAAACAGGGGTTGTACATTGATAAATTCATCTTGTATCAGCCAGAATGTAAAAGAGTCACACGTTTGCTACCAACAATAAAAGTGGTGTCACTGACTGGTGTTTCCAGGCTCTAATAAAAGGCTGGAATCATCATAATCAGCTGCAGTTTTAGTCTTAAACTAACTTTTCTGTTCCCTTCAGTCTAATTCTGGTTGTATTTGTCATCCGATTTTTACACATTGTCCAAGGTCCTTTCACACTGTATGATTTACCCAACTAACCCAACTGTGTTCTCCAGGACCTTTTATGACGTGGCTGGGTTACAGTAATTTTGAAAACCTCCTTCAGTATTGTAGGGGAAAGGTTATAGGGTTTAATAATTGATGAACTGATTAACACTCATGAGGGGCACCACCCCAAAAAGAGGAACATTTATCAAATTGTTATCTGTGTCAATAACGTACTAGAATAACACACACACACAAACACACACACACACACACAGGACATGTGAGGCAAAAATTTCATTTTAGGTTATACGTTTATTTACAGAACTGAAAAATAAAAACATCTGTTGCAGATAATGGTTAATGAGTGATCTCTTTCAGTCCCTTTCAGTTGTCCTCATACATTTTAAAATTATAATTCAAATGGGATTAAAATATTTGATCAAGGTAAAGGGGGAAAAAAATTGATAAAATTAGACATGTAATGTATGTTGAGGCACAAGACAGAGTTGTAATAAATTTAAATGGGTTTTGGCTAGGGAAAACGTTCAGGAGAAGGAATTATTTGTGCAGGACCAGACTGAACATTTGGAGCACATGATCTCAATCCACTATAACAATTACATGCTCACCTTTTCAGGAGATGTATTAAAGCTTTTGTGGTGATATCAAGCAGTTATAGGTCAGCTGAGGATCAGAGGTTTGGCACTTTTAAAGTGGAGCATGTCTCAAAACCAGCTGTCTGCTGTAGGTGAATCAGAAAAGCTGTCTACTGCTGTGGTTTGGCAGTAAACTGCTCAGATTCTCTTGATGACCAGATTAGCAAAGAGATCACCGCTAAGAGTCAAGGAACCACCGGTAAGGTCAGGAAACCAGATGCTCAGTTCAGCGACACGTCAGGTGGTTCAACGTCTTTGGTCCAGTTCAGTGATAGGACAGATTGCAGTCATGAACTAGGAACTAATCAAAAAGTTTTGACTGTTTATTACTGGTTACTAACCAGCTAAGCCTAATGGACCAGTTTGATTGATCAGACAGGCTGGACTTTAGTACTTTAATGGACGACGCAGCGAATTACAGAAAGGGAAAAAATAAAAAACGAAAAATCCAAGACACAAAGGCAGTTGAAGAAAAAGAAGTTACTGTGAGGGAGTTATAAGTCAGATTAAATCTCAACAAGAGTTTGTATAGATTGTTTGGAGACTTTAGTTGAGATTTTATTTGCGTTTTCTCCAACTGTGTTTTTTTTTTTGTCATTCTCCCATAAAGCTCAGACTGGAGAAGAACCGGGTGTCTTGATGGTCTCTCACTATTCTCCTTCTTCACACTCACTAAGTTTATGAGAACAGTCTGCTCTTGGTAGATTTATGCATGTTCCATATTCCTTTCATTTCCTGATGATGGATTTAACAGAACTCCTGGGAATGTTTAGGGCCTTGGAAATCCTTCTGTAACCATCCCGACTTCTACTTTTAGTAATTGTTTCTCTGAGTTGAATTAGGATAGTCACTTTACATTACATATTTTTGTTTAATTGGTATGCCTCTGTAAAAATATGGGGGCCTTGATGGTTCTTGTATTTCTGAGGCAGTGGGTTTGAATCTAGGATGTGTCAGGAAGGACATCCAGTGTAAAAATTAGCCAAATGCCCTGTGCGGGTTCACTCACTGTGGCGATCCCCGCAAACAGGAGCAACTGAAAGAAAAACAACAACAAATCTGTAAAAATTTGATTTCTCTTTGAAAGTAAAAGTTCTTTTTCAAATTATTTGTTTGTAAAGAAGGCCAGTTTATATTGATCATAATTATTTATGATAGCAATTAAACCATAAAACATCCAAGGGGGTGAATATTTTTATAGGCAATATTTGTGTCTAAAGACTTCATAAAGACCATGTTGATATTTTTTACATATATATATGGTATTGTCATGAAGTTTGAAGGGGTCATAGCTATTTCATTTACTGTTTTTCCCCTTATTTTTAAGCTGTTTTGTCAACTTTCTGATTGTATTTGGCTTCAGTTATATTCTCAATGAATAAAAAGATAAACTTAAATCAAGGATCCCTTTCGTCTTTTATGTGCAACTGCAGTCTTTTTGGTAAGTAAACTTCTTACAAGCTAGCTGCTGCACAAAGCTGTTTGTAACTTACTTATAAAACACCTGAAACGCCAAACACTAGGTAATCTGCAGGGTAAACTGTATATAACTGACAACCTGATGAAAGACATGACATCAGTACTTTGGTTGAAATGAAAATAAACTTTATTCACAAAATGTACATGATGTGTTAGTCACACAGAGATCTGTAATACAAGCTTAATCTTCAATTTATTCATGTTCATCAGCATAAACAAGTATAAAAATTATGAACTGGTTAAAAGTATTGAATACCCTTCTTCTTTCAAAGATAAATTTCAGTTGCTGGGTGAATGTGCTGACTCTGATCTGATAATAAGTGGAGGGTGGTTTTATCAAAATGTTTTGACACTGCGGGACTGCAATATCTCTTTCTGCCGGATACTACAGTGTATCCAATGCTGCTGGTGATAAGGGATGCGCTGAAATGCATTTTCTTAGCATTTAGAAAATCTGATCTACTGTTATCATGGCTGCAACATTACAGTCACTCCACTCCCTTAAGAGTCACAGTCTAAAACCTTCAAAGTAGAATGCAACAGGGTTTTATTGGGTCAGACAAGTCACTCAAGCTGGTAGAAAATTAACTGCTAGTTTTCCCTCTCTTCCTTCAGTCTCTCCAGGATGTTTAATACAACATATGATTTTTTTATATGAAATGTCATTACCAAGGAAGCCATTTGAAAGGGCAGCCTCACTATCCATATTTAGCTTGTATACACCAGAGGGTAAGTGAGTCTGTCAAACAGGAAGCAGATTGTGGCCTTGTATTGCTGACAGAGAAAAGAAGGGGTTCTTAGCATCAAGTGACGGGGGGTAAGAGAATCAAACCCAAAGATTTAGGAAATTACCAAAACAAGGGAATATTTTCTTGATGCATTCAAAGCAGCTCATTTTTAGAACATAGGCCATTAACAAACTGATATTGTTAAGATGCGACATGGGATTGAAGTGTTTTCAATCAGTTTCAAGTACAGTACTTTGTAAAAAAAAAAAAAAAGAAAGCCCATACCTAAATTCGTTGTGCCAAGCTTCCAGACTTTCTTCTAATCTTTTATAGATGATGAATAGTTCTTTAAGGCTTGTCTTTGGACTTGGGCTGCTTTTTTAAATCAGTTTCAGTCCTGTCTTTGTATTTTATTATAACAGCATATTGGGCAGTGTTTTACTAAAAAAATAAGAAAACTGGACAAGTAAAGGGCTAAAGCTGAGAATTGTTAGAGGTCGTAAAAATGATCTCCAGCAGATGAACACATAAAAAATATATTTTTAAAACAGAAATAGGAAAAAAATATAGCAAATACTTGAACAGAACTTAAAAGATCCATCATCCTTCAGTTTTTACTCTACTGTATGACAGGTTTTCAGCTAATAGCTCTTTGGGAATCACCTTATTGGGGCTAAAACAATATTTTCTGTTTGCCAAACTGAGTTACCCATGGCATTTTCTTTAAAAATTTAACTAAAAAAAATGGGAACAAATTGTGTCTTTGTGACAGGCTGCTTGTAACAAATTCTCTACAGATCTGTTTAAAATGAGTTCAAAAATAGGCAAATTTCAAAGAAATTGGTAAGTAAGTAAACTTCTTAAAAGTTAGTTATTCATGTTTGAAACACTTGGCGATGTAATGAAACATGGAATGGAACAGTCATATGACATGCAACGCTTGGAACAGTGTTTCAGAACAAAAATTCCACACCGTTTTGTTTTTCCATCACTATTTCAACCACACCCTTCGCAGTTTTAACACTATTTTCTAAATCTGTTTTCAGACTTTTTCCAAATGACTTAAAGCTGTGTTTGTTGTAATTCTACATAGTGTTTTTAACTTGTTTTTTTATGATGACACAAACACATATCTAGATACTGATGATGAGAGAACTACAGCTGATCTTGTCAGCACCTCTACCAGAGAGTCTGACAAGCCAGAGCAGAGTTAAAAATGGAAGCTGTTTACACCAGTATGGTCTCAATATTTGTGTCTGTGTTCATCCATGCTATCAGTTAAAGTACTGTCATACCTGACTCCGACTCTACACATCCATTAGAGCAGGAAGAAGGATATTTTAAAACTTCTCCTGCATATGGTGTGCAGAGAGCGTTAAGAGTGTTCTTATCGGTAACGGGTCACAGTAGGTGATAGACCCATGTGTGGCTGACAGTAAGCTTTCAGCTGCATGGGAAGAAGAATGCAGAATGGGTCAGGGCAAAAAAAAAAAAAAAAAGCTAGGAACTCAAAAACATACGCTTATAAAAATTAAAGAATGCTAAAAATGGTTGTTGAAAGTGTTGTTGGGTGATAAACAACAAAACAATGTCCACAAACTAGTGTACAGTCTCAAAGCTTTACAGATTTTTTAGTACTAAAAAACCAAAAAACAGTGAAACCTTTATCATAGAATTTAGTTGGTCTATTTATATAATATGCTTATGAACAGGAGTAATGTTACACCACTTCCTTCTTTAAATGGCTCCACCCACATTTTGGGTGAAAACAACAATGTATAACTGCTGGTGTCAAAGTGACAACAATAGCAGTGGCATGCCTTTTGTCAGGATCTGAACAGTACCCAGGTAAGCAGTTCGGCAACAGACAGACGCAGAAACCAGCAGGTATCGATAAGTGGATTTATTTACAGGAAGGAACCGGAACCAAGACCTGAGGAGCAGAGAATGAGGTGAGTCTGGGATCGGTGAGGAGGGGAACAGCAGGTATGGCACAGATATATTCCTGGGGATAGTTCTTACTGAACAGGTCGGAGTCCAGAACACAGGAGATGATGAGATCGATCCTTGTCCAGCGGTGGTCCGGTCTAGGTCCCAGAGAGCGGGGTCCAGGTGAGGAGAGCATTTCCAGGGTGCAGGTGAGGTGACGTCTTAGCAATCGACTGACCGGTCTTAGAACCCAGGAGGCAGTAGTTGCAGGAACAGCCAGATTCAGTTGAGCAGGTGAGTACTTAGTTAGGCAGCCGGCAGTTGAAGGCAGACCAGACTGGTTCCAGATGGGCAGGAAATCCTGAACACAGGTTTGAAGACACGAAGAAACAGACTAGGATTACAACAGAGAGTACACGAATAACACAGCAAAGTTTCCTTCAGGCTCTGCACTTTACCACATAGTAAACAATGCTCCAGCGCTGGTCTGGTCTTCACTGCAGCCTTAAATACTCCTCCACTTCTAATCAGCTAGATCAGTCACAGGTGTGGGAGGAGTGGTGATGAGACGTCCGTACACCTGCTCAGGAGACGCCCACCAGGAAGCACTCACACA